>NW_013529869.1:3963011-4127763 GCF_000836235.2 Papilio xuthus
AGCCTGAAAAGTTTTGCAATTCTGGTATGAAAAACTCTTCGATCATAGCCACATATCGCTCCGACGTAACAGTAACTGCGCGCCCTCTGCCATCCTCAAAGAAGTAAGGCCCTAGGATACCATGGGCTTACATAGCGGCCCAAACAGTCACTTTCGGACTATGTAAGGGCTTCTGATAATTAAGTTTTGGATTGATGGGGCTCCAATAGCGGCAATTTTGTTTACTAACATTCCCGTTAAGATGGAAATGAGCCTCGTCAGAGAACATTATGTTGTTGAAGGAAGTAAACCGATTCAACATTTCATTCGCATAATTTTGTCTTTGAATACCATCAGTTTCCTTTAATTCTTGAACCAACTGAATTTTGTAAGGGTGCATATGTAAATCTTTCTTCAAAATCCGTTGTAACGATGTCCTGGATACGTTTAATGCTCTGGCGCGCTTACGAGTTGACTGTGTCGGATTTTCGCGAATAGACTGTGTCACTGTGTCTATGTTTTGTTCCGTACGTGACGTCCTTGGGCAACCCAACCGCGGTTTATCTAACGCCGAACCGGTCTCCTCGAACTTAGCAACCCAGTTCTTAATCGTTTGAAGAGTTGGAGTGTCGTCAAAGTTGTGTAAACCTTTGTGTTCTCGAAATTTACGCCGCGCAACGGTTGCCGAATTGTCGTTTTTATAAAACTCGCGCACACAAAACGCACGGTCCGCTCCGGTAAAACGCTCCATCGCGACTAAATTCCCAGAAACCGAAGTTACTTCCCCCGCTTCCCCTGCACCGCTCACGCGCGCCCTGTTCGTTTTATTCAAATTTTACTTTTCAAAGGACTTATGGGCCACCCTGTACTTAAATATTGTCTGTAATCGAGTTAACCACCCCTGCTCTATGTCAGAGGCATAAAATCAAAACTGGTTGTGTCACTTTTGGAAAATGTTTTTAAGGGCCTAATACATTTTTAATCCGAATCTTTTTTGTTTCTATAGTTTTTATGGTTCCTACAGTTCTTTTCTACCTTCTGACTTGGTCTGTGCGAAATCGAATGTTATTCAGTTATGATGTAGCTTTTCAACGGCAAAAGATTTTTTGAAATCGGTCCAATAGTTTTGAGGCTACCCTTACATAGAAAATAAAATGTTTATATAATATTTAATATAGATATAAATAATAAATTTAATTCGCAATAATATTTAACCTCTCACGTTTACAAAAACTGTTGTAAACAAAATTAAAAATATTACGTCACTTATTTAAATATCACCAATTTATTATATCCTGCTTTGCGTAATTAGTACCAAAAAAGTACCTAGTCAAAGTACTTAACATTGAAGTATAAATAAAAAGTTAAAAATATACGAATACACTATACCATAGACCTTATAAATAAAGACGGAGCGAGCGTTCATACAAGTTTGACATTTCAAAGTAAGACAATTTTCCAAATGTCAAAAGTGTATGTTACGCAAAAGTAAACCAGTGTAATGAAAAAAATTTCCCAAATTCGGGAAAATATACCAGTGTCCTGAAATAAAATTCAAATTAAAATAAAATTAAACATTTATTAAATCGTTAATTAGTTTTATTTTATATTTACTAAAACCAAAACAACAAAGACAATATTTTGTATTATTGTTGTTATAAAATTAGTGTTTTAAAAATGTCTCCATCAAATATTATACTATTAAGCTGTACTAAAAATAAAGAAATAAAAGGTAAATATAAGAAAAGAGGTTGTATTCTATTAACTTTTTAGGTAAATACTTTAATGTACATGACAACACAGGGGAAATTAACTACAAAAAGGCATTTTAGCACACTTTTCTGAATAGCCCGTCTATAGGTATAAAGATCTATGACTTAAACCTTTGAGAATCGATACTCGATACGGGCTATACGTATCTATATATAAAATAGTGTGCGGTTTAGAACGAACTCAGGAATCTGATATTAACGAGAAACTGATATAAAAGCCACTGAATTTTGATCGACATTAAAATCGAAACATTCGATGTTGCTATGGAACAAATAATGTTTTCAGATTCAAAGAGATGTCGAAAATCGGTGTTGCAAGAAAGTAATTAAACAAATTAATTATATAATTAAACTTTTTATATTTACTAGAATTATTTCACTATCTGTCGCACAATTATTTGTAAAAATAATGCATACCTTGCTTATTTTTTTGGTTTGTCAACACTTTAATTCAAAGTTTTATTCTTTGTTTGATTTTGGAAAATAAAGAAGAAATAGAAAGCAACAATTTTAATTAAAAAAAATTCGATTCCAATTTCTATGACAACAACCATTAAAAATTATCATAAAATAAATAAAAAAAACTATGAGGTATTTTTTGATTCATCAAAATATCAAACATCTAAGTAACCAAACTCATTATTTAATTATTGTCTAGCAATCAATCAAATTATATTAATTTAATAAAAAATTAAAAAAAATCTCGTTAGTTATGCCGTTATGCTGTGACTCACTCATATAAAATTTTTAATTGTTAATTTTTTTTGAGCTCTTATTCCTAACTAATTTTATTCTTCTGGTAGGAAATTATTATTAGCAAAGGCGTATTAACAGAATCTATGCCGGAATCTCAAGTTTCGCAGTTACGCTTCTTCTGTCAACCATTAAGGTGAGTATAGACTAGAGCGTTTACTTGTAACAGAACGACGACCCGTTCTATTTGTTCCAGTGTATCACCATTTCACGCGCCATACGTGCTTTGGTATGTTACATTGCACAGAAATGCTCGCGAAAATGCTCTAATGTATATTCACCTTTAGGTTACCAATGGCAACGATTCACTAGCTTTATAACACACGTGTATGGAGGAATATCTTTAACTACGTCATATTTTATAACGATTATACAATCTATTTAGCAACATTTATAAGTTGATTTATAAAATTCCAATATTTACTAAAGTTTTGTGAAAAAAAAATCATTAAAACATAATATGCTATAGCTTGAAATAAAGCTGATGTTTGATTTTCAACTTTTTATATTTCATAAATCTAAGTTTTAATAGTTTACGAGTTATCTAAAAATGGTACAAATTAATTTTGATGTTAAGTATATTTAGTTTAAAAGAAATACATAAATATTTATTGAAATATAACAATTTATGAGCGAAATATTGATATTATTAGATACATCAACCTTGATATTCAAATAATTATAATGTTTTAAGATTTTCCAAGAAGACTACTTTTTTCTACAAATGTGAACATAAGACGGATACATTACTGTCATAGTAATTTTAAATGAAAGTATACATATTTGTAAGAATTGTGTAATTACACCATCACGATTACGTGTATAGTACTAGGTGATAGTGTAATCAAATATTTACATTTCACAAGTTTGTAGATTCTATGGTAAAATAAATAGAATAGGTATGTATACATAAATCTTACTAATATTATAAATGCGAATGTTTGGATGGATGGATGTTTGTTTGAAGGTATCTCCGAAACGGCTCGCCGAATCTCATTAAAATTTGCTAGAACACAAGACATAGGTTACGTATTATTATTTTTAATTCCGCGCGCACGGAGTCGCGAGCGACAGCTAGTACTATATAAATAAGTACGCTCGAGTATCGCTCAGAAGCGGCGACGTGGAGATAAAACTAAAATTTATGACTTACAGATCACGGCTCACATGTATGAAGCAGATCAGTGAATCAACTCGCTTGACTCTGTTTGTACCTTCATAGATATGTGATTTGCACTTTGAGCTGTGAACTGCTACTCATTACAGTCACATAGTTTATAGTACGTCACTAGCAGCTGCCAGCTACCAATTTAGTTGTTGAATCGCAGCTCAACGGCTCAAGATTACGTGAGCTGAACTTTTGAATCGCTGAGCTGAGTTACACATGACTAGTGCCAACGCTGTAAGTGATTAGCTAATGCTGTGATGAGCGCGTGGCAGCTAACGAACCTTTCACGAGGCATATTCACGGTACAACGCGGATATCTAGTCACACCCTAACGTCGCCTTACACCGGTAAACAATTTTCGTAGTTAATATAAGGCAATTTAGTCCACTTTTTAAAACATACAAAACCGAAATAAACGTTGATCGAAGATTCGACGCATTAAATGTATTCTTTATCGTTTTTAAAACCATTGATTTTTTTTATAAATTAATTATCAAACCGTATATCTTATCAATTAATTGCGTACTTCAATTTTTTTTATTATAATATAAAATTATTGCCGTGTATTTATGTTAATTATATAGTAAATATTGACTCATCAAAATGACAAATAATTTAATAAAGCCTAATTGTTTATTCGAATTTTGCTTTTTACGACTCGATGTTCAACTGCACTTTTTTACTTTTTTGTTTCGACAACTTATTATGCTACGATTAAAGCCACTAAGATATTGATGAATATAAGTTCACTTTAATTATAAAATGACAATATTCTACCAAAAAAAAATATATATTTGTTATTAATTAAAGTTATTAAAAATGTCGCAAAAATAGAAACCTAATTCTTAATCTTTTAATTAAAATTAATTTTTATTACACTTTTAATTTAAAGATGAATATTAAAATTCTCGATGTATCAGTTAATATATTTTTATGACTTCATAATATTGAAATAATTATAAGATATTATTTTAATTTATTTAATATTAGTATTTTTTTTATTATATTTAATATTAGTGCGATTTTAAACTTTTATATTTCTGTTAAACATTTCCTAAAAAAAAAAACTTTCATATTAATATAAATACGAAATACTTTTACGCATTTTATAAATGAAATTTATTGATGATGTCAATTTACAAGGCAAATTAACCACTAAAAGGTTTTTTTTTACGTTAAAATAAGGAATTTGTCAATAATATATAATTTATTTTAATTGTCTAATTATAAATCATTAAGTTTCAAAGTAACTTAGTAAGTTGCACAATGTTACACAACTTAAGTGCGACACTCCATTCAAATCATTATACAGTAAAAACTATTTTAATTTTATGACATGAATATTTACTTACAGGTTGATCTTCGAAAGAAGCATTTGAGATATTGAGGGATGAAGGTACACTCGGCTCTTTCTTCTCCACATCCAGATCACTTGTGGCTGAATCGCTCATTTCTTTTTTGTTTTATAAATGTACAGAAATTAAAAAAAAACTGTCCGTTCAAAATATGTCATTCGATACCAGCACGCAACATTTTACCGCGAGCGCGGCGCAGCTTGTCCCAAGTCTATGTTCACTATCGCTAAGGCCTACGCCGGCAAATGAATGAACGTGTGACAAACAAGGACAGCGATTGTTTTAGAAAGAGATGACCGATAAAGATCCCTTTAAAAACGAACATTTAAATTAAAGGTAACGTCACACTTGCGTCTCGACATTTCAATTAAGGAGTAACATTTAACTTATGCTTCTAATAAAAAATAGTGGTTTAATAAAAAATATTTTGAAAAACTAATGGTATAATGAGAACATATACTAAAATTCGTAGATTTAGTACTTTTTGTGATATTAACGTCATAACATAGCCTTAAAGTCATCATCATCTCATACAAAGTTCAGCCGACATGAAATAACATCACTTATTTTCTTAATAACACTAAACTTAGAACAATCATTGCTGATTCCTATTTATGAATATCTAAATGCGATGTTGATGCCCTTCAAAATTACATTTACGAATATTTTAAAAAACATTTTGTAGCCAGTTGTCCACTTTTACTTCCTTAAGAATTCGATACATTTCTGTCCACGTACTACTTTTACCAAATTTGTGTGATAGTTATGTACATGCTCGGTGTTTCAGGTTCCTTGTACTTCATAAATCAATCCATTTGTATTCAAGGCAGATCAGGACAGATGATCATTTACCATTTCACATAAATCAATTGGCGCTTCGTTTGATTTTCGGTATAAAATCGTAAAGGCTTTTGTTTTTTTCTGATTTATCCAGTACGAATTGTTCTTTATTGTTTCTCAAAATCCAATAGATTTGGTAGCATAAAAGTAGCTGATATTCTAAATATATCTTCTTTAAATTCTTAAAGTGGTTAGTTTCTTAAAATTTGACCATAATTCATAGTTAATAATTTTTTTTATCAAAAACAAGCTTTCTGCACATCCTATGGATACACTAACTTTCAAAATGTTCACTGCAATTCCCTTAAAGATGGTTATTTTCGCTTCACGTATTAATATTAAATATAAATTCAACAAGTATTTAGGTAAAATGTCTGCAACGCTTTACATCCCACGTTACAATGAATCATTGTGTTTCCATCTTTACTTTTAGTATTGCGTAAAGAATTTAAGAAGAGATAAGACATTTGAAACGTCCTTCTCAGTATTAAACTAACACCAAAATGTTAAAAAAATTACTTAAAGTAAAAAATTTCTAATGGCAACTTGTCGAACGACTAGTTTCTAGTTTTTAATCGTGTAACTTCATAATAGAAAATGGGTTTCTGAAGTATGACTATAAATTATGCTGTCATTGCGAGTGTTTTAATTATAATGATAAATTGATAAAACGATTTTTAAAGAAGATATAAAGAACTAGAAGAAGAACATGAATAAGATTTTGCAGCCGACGTATTAATTGTTACGTAATATTATTAAAAAAGAATTTAAAAAAAAAACCTAGTTAGTAGCCTATGTATTCTTGCACATTATTTTCTACATCTATGGCAAATTTCAGCGAGATCTATACAGCCGTTTCTGGAGATACCTTCAAACTAACATCCATAAAAACATTCGCATTTATAATATTAGTAAGATTATTTTTTGTAATATTTCTTATTTATGAGTAAAAAATTAATATGTTAATAATCAAATAAATAATTCTATTAAATAATAGTAATATAATACTAAATTTACTCGCATATTTAATCAAATGATTCAATCAAAACAATATTGTTGCTTTGTCAATTGGAATATATTCCTAATTTGTATTTTATGCTGTTATAGATGAGTTTTTTATGTAAAATACAATAAGTTTCGATTATTATCTTTATATAAACTAACGATTTATTGAATAAATAACATCCTAACCACAAAAATTATTTTTATTATGACATTGGTAATAAGAAAAAACTTTTGCGGTTTAAAAAAGTTAAATGATTGATGTCTATAGATTGTTGAAGTATAAGTCAAGCACGAACAATAAAGTGACTCATATATAAACAATCCATTCGACAAAAATAATTGTTTAGGGCCTAGCACGAATATTTGTGACAAGCACCATCGTATCGCCAACGACAAAATAAACAAAATAACACAACGCTCCTATCGTGCGTAAAATACACCTAAAATGTCATACTAATTTTGGCACAATTAACGATGATACAGACATTTGTCGCAAATATTCATGTTAGACTCATAGTAAGTACGTTAGAAAGTGAAAGGCGCATGTATCTATCAACAAAGTGATCCTATAAGGGTTTAGTTTTTTTCCTATGAGGTACGGAACCCTAAAGATCGTATTTTTCCCAATAACTATAATATTCACATAGACAAACAGAAAGAACTAGTGACAGTTATATCAATACGTTTGCGTTTACCTTATGCGAGTTATTAAAGGAGCAAATTTTTCATCAACACCAGAATGAGGTTAACTATACTAGCACATAATTAATCATAATGATTAAATCATTTATTTACGCAAATATATAGTCTTAGTGAAAGTGTTTGTTATAGTATTTGCATAAACATACTTGCCCTATTTAATGCTATTGATGTCAAATAATAAATTTTATTTGCGTTAGACCAAGTTTAATGATAAATAATATGCAAATACGCGATTTATCAGTACTTTCCCCACTGCAGAAACATTCGTACAAAACATATAACACAGAGAGCTTACCATGGGTTTCTGAGACCATCATCTTCGTTTAAAATATATTTTTATCTCTGTTTTGTTACAGATTAAATTTGCCATTTCCTTAAAGGCGGGCAACGCATCTGCAGTTCCTCTGGTGTTGCTGATGTCTATGGGTGTCGTTGATCACCTCGGTGTTCCCGCCGCTTATTTGCCCCCTTCTCTTATAAAAAAAAGTTTATGACAAAGATATCAACATGTTTTAAACCGAGATTTTCGTCTCGAAAACCCACGGTCAGTGTGTTAATATGTTTTTATACATGTGTAATTACAGTGGGATTATGTGTTATACATGTATTTTGTACTATTATACTTATACAGTTTTTAAGTTTGATTTTTGTAATTACGTAATAACAAAATCTAGTAAAAAAAATTTCAAAGATTTTAGAAAGAGAATTTTTAAGGAATTTTTCAAATCGGTTCATTGGTTTCAACGCAAACGATCAAATTTTTCCTTTTTATAAGATAATTATAGATTACATATTAGGTTCTTTATAAGCTAACATGTTTGAATGCTGACAAAGTTAGAAATAAAAATACCTATTTAAGGATATAAAAAATAAAGAAAATATTTATTTTTAGCAGCTCCACGTGTAACTTAAATTATCAGATTATAAAAAAAGAACCTAATTAATGCAACAGCCAGTTCTATTTTTAAAATGGAATAATTTTAAGTAACATGTTTAATACATACAAAAGCCATTTCCCCACGACTTGTCTGCGTCGAATTAAAAAAAAAACTTGTCGAGTAACTTATTTGTTCATCTAGATAGTATTCTACATATTTCAATGTCAAATATAACATAACAAATTTCTTCCAGATACATATCCCATTCTGGAGACACGACACGACAGACCGCCAGGTTCCATCCACACCATCTCGATGACTGGCAATCCACAACCGTGCGGTTTACACGAAACTTCCTGCCTCCCACAGCAGCGTTGTGGAATGGTCTGTCCTCGACGGTATTTCCAAACCGCTACGACTTAGGGTCCTTCAAGAAGCGAGCTTATCACTATCTCAAATGCCGGCAACGCATCTGCGATTCCTCTGGTATTGCTGATGTCCATGGGCGTCGTTGAACACTTCGGTGTTCCCGCTGCTCGTTTGCCCCCTTCTGTTATATAAAAAAACATCCATCCATCCATCCAAACTATCATATTTAGAATATAAATAGTTCTCGTAAGTTTTACCTCGTTATTGAATCTACAGAGCGTGCTTAATTCTTGCGAATGACGTCATAAAGATTAAAAAAGAATAAATTAATCTGCTACAAATTTAGATAACCAGATTAGAAACCTTTTCGTTAAGCCAGTTTTGTTTTAAAAACAAAATAGGCGTGGAAAAATTGTTTAATATATTACAAAACTAGTCGTCGCTTGCGGCTCCCTTAGTTAGTAGCCTATGTGTTCTTCTACGCTATGTTCTACATGTACTAAATTTTAGCAAGATCCATACAGTCCTTCTGGTACCGTCTAACAAACATCCATCCACATCCATCCTTCCATCCAAACATTCCCATTCTTTTTCATTGATTCAATTCGATTAATTTACTAATTACTGTAGGTTTGATGACAATTTTTATAAATGATTATGATTTATGGGCGATATTAATGACAGAAACAGCAACAGCTTAAAAATCAAATTATTCAAACTTTCGTGAGACATTATACTAAAATGATATATAAACACTCACGTATATTCGTCCAGTGGCGGCACCGACTAGTTTCGAGCCCATCGGGGGCCCTTCATCAGGATGAGTGGTACTGGTATTATTGCGCGGACGCGGCCGGAGGCCCTTCTGTCTTACTAATATAATGAATGCAAATGTTTGGATGGATGGATATTTGTTTGAAGCCCGGAAGGGCTGAACGGATTTTGATGAAATTTGGCACACATGTAGAACAAAGTCTAGAAGAACACATAGGCTAGTAATTATGTTTTTTTTAAATTCGCGCAGACGAAGTTGCAGGCGACAGCTAGTCTAAAAATAGTTGAAGAACACATCGAGGATGTATTCATGCATATAGAACAGTAATGTTTTGTTTATAATTTTAATATCGATTAATACAAAATATCAGGTATGGAAATCAGTGACATTTAGACATTTCCAATCTATTTTACAATGCATCCATTTAACGTAAGATATAACGCTAATCTTACTGCAAATGCATTCTGAATTAGAATAATTCTTGATAACCTTGATTTTTATCTGTATTATAAGAGATTAATGGACTTCCTAGTCTCGTTAATGCTTTTGAGAATTAAACAGCAAATAGAATTCATAGGATATGATTGGATCGTATCTATAAAATTACTTTTTGTCTATAAAAGTCAAATTAAACAAGGAAAATACCAATATTTTCCACCAATATGAATACAAATTAATGTGACTACTAGCTGTCGCTCGTGACTTTGTTTGCGCGGAATTAAAAAAACCTAATTAGTAACGTATGTGGTCTTCCAGACTAAATTCCACATTTATTCCAAATATCAGCTAGATCTATGCTACCGTTCTAGAGATACCTTCAAACAAACATCCATCCAAACATTCGCGTTTATAATATTAGTAAGATAGACCGACAAGGGTATCTGACCCGGTGTTAGCAAATCACAGGGTATTCTTCACAAAAATTCAAATTTAGTTATGTTATTAAACGATAATAGATTTATCGTAATTCCTATTGATTGTCCTTTCCGAAGTTCCCTATTATTTAGTTACACTTTCATCATCGGCTCACTATACGTCTCCACTGAGGGGCTCCGAGCCTAGCCTAAGTTAGAGGTGACTAGGTCATAGTCAACCTCGATGGCCCAGTGCGGGTTGGTCGACTTCACACATATGTTTGAATTCCTTCTCAGATATGTGCAGGTTGCATAACGATGTTTTCCTTCACTGTAAGAAGGTCGGATAAATGTACATATGTAAATCGAACATAGAAAAACACATTGGTACGAGTACATGGCAGATTTGAATCCAGGACAGATTACAAGTCAAGGACTTAACCACTGAGCCATCGACGCTCAGTTACACTATGCTACCCTAATTTACTGCTAACCTGATTAAAAGTATAAACCTTAATATGGTACTTAATTAAATATTAAAAATCCCTCAAATACTTTAGAATCGGCCCGTCAAAATCCCTAGCGTGTAATCTAGTTAGTGTTCGGTGACTTAGCGGTGTCGAATATCATTTGCTCCTCAGAATATCTTTGCACGGATAATGAAACCCTAATTTAGATAACGATTACTGTATTAAGTTCAACTTTCTACCACGTAGTAAAATAAAAAAAACTAAAAAATTAAGGAAGCATCATTGTTTAAAAGTTTACCCGAGTACATTGTCAGTTAAATAAACTTTAAGGCCCTTCGTGAAGAAGGCAACGTAAATCGTCGATACTATTGTTGTGTGGTCGCGTTGCGTGAATCGTGTTACGCGCTCTTAATCTTCATTTTAATCTTCATCGCGCGTCTTCCATTCGACAGCGAACTTCAAAATTTTATGGAACTGACGCGCGACAATCACGTGACTTATAAAAAGTTATTGTCAGTTCTACACGTTGAAATTCCCTATGGAATCGCTTCTGAGCGATTGCACTATGTATTAAACGATATTAAACGATAAACATAATTTTATAATTATTTATAAATGTATTTATAAACATTTCATACAATTTTTTTATAATAAATAATTTATCTTGAAAAAAGGATGATTTAAATTATTGACGTAGATAAATATTTAAAATAATCGCATCTTTTTTGAATAGGTTAATTAAATTTTACAATATATAATAACTATATCATAAATTACATATTAATGATAACTAATTTTATTTTCAAATGATGTATTTTGGAGATATTTTATTAGTCTTTGAAAACGTATAAGTATGTATAAATATTACGTACAATGTATAATTAATATTAATTTATACTGAAATATACATACTGAGTGGAAATTTATACGTAGTATACATTTAGTGAATCAAGTTCCTCATCAAAGAAGGTGATTATATTATGAGATAGTTTAATATTTTTTTACCTCATGAGCATGGGGGAAGATCGAAAGGCTAAATCAGCATACCTCGGGATCCCGACTGGCCGTCGACCCATCGGTCGGCCCAGGTACCGCTGGCGAGACGCCGTAGAGCTGGATCTGCGGGAGCTACAAGCGATGGACTGGCAGGAGAAGGCGACTTTACCGATCTCTTGTGTTGGAGGCCAAGAACCACTTTGGATGGATGCGCCAGCGTAGTAAGTATAATATATTTTTTTTTTAAATGTATTTGAAAAATATCTTCAGGTCAATAATGAGGCGGGAATAATGCTAATATTTATTTGTACAGGGGTTTCAACAATGGAAAAATACGGTATCTTCCTAATCCATGTAATATCACGCATGCGCGTTTAATATTAATAACAGTTGAGTTCTATTATCTTTTTAATGTTGTATATATTTTTTTATATTTTGTACTAGCGATCGCTTCCCTTCATCACAGTCAACACAGAGAAAAATAAGTTTGCAATGTGCTTGCTTGCATCACCTAGGCAAAGATAATTTCCCATGAAAATGGAGTACGGCCCAGCGTAGCCTTATACAGATACACAGCTGTCTGTCTGTACGTCTGACTTCTGTATGGTTGATAGGAACTATAAATCTAGTCGACCATAGCAAGCTAAAAAATATAAATACGTCAAACATATCGTAGGGGAAGATGCTCAGACGGAATCCTCACTCTAAAATAAATAGGTGTTAACTAAGAATAATTGTTTTATGATTTACCTTTTAATAAAATATGTTAATTTTGTACTAAATGTTTCATTTAAGATTAGAATAGTTTGTAATTGATATATCGCACAAGTTTTCTTAAGGTGAATAAACACTAGGGCATTTTCTCGAGAATTTCTATGTAATATCACGTTCTTACGAATGTAATACAGGTAAAAGCACGTTTGGCTCGTGAAAGGGTACACTAGAACGTAGAGAGCGGCTCGTTGTTCTGTTACCAGTAAATAGTCTATAGTCACCTTTAAGTGAACAGTAGATCCCTGTTGAGATTTTAATTGACACATTTGTCATCTCTTACATTCTCTATCAATAAAACAGAGACAGATATATGTCAATACCAGCAAGTGTGTCAATACAAAATAAAACTACAAAGCCAATTGACATAATATATTAAGATAAAAAGACATTAAATTAAAAATTGCCTTCTATATTTTTATAGACATCATTGTTTATTGATAAGTAAAATTAAAAATAAAATATTTTATCCATTTTATAACAAACATATTATTGCTTATTTAGAAATAAAGCAATAAAAATTACAATTCTATTTTACAAAACATATGACAAAATCATTAAAATTATTTGAAAACAAAAACATGTTAACATAGCTTAAGAGCTTTTCAAATATTTTTTCTTAAAAAATGAAAATTTATAATGCAAAAGCAAGCGAAAGTTGTGGCATTTTTTTCAAAGCGATTAATTATAACCTCTAAATATTAAAATAGTTTTGGCTAAGGCAGTGGTGATGACACGAAGCGACTGCCAACGGACCTTCGCAACCCAAAAGGAAACCAGCCTTTTCTCAGGTACACAACATTTCTAGTAATTGATATTTCCTAAAAATCGTTCCATACGTGAAAATATGGGTATTTGAAATTAAACAACAAAATTGTAACTAATCCTTATATATAGTAAATAATATAATATATTATTTATAGAACTAACTACAAAATGAAAGAACACAAAGGTTAAATATTCCCGCTGGTAATGCAAATATTTTTATCAATAAAGTTAAATCTCTATTTTTATAAAACGTCTTTACATAAATGGATCAAAAAGGAAATTTATAAAATATTCGTCCAATAAGCAAATACAGTAGAATCTCGATATCTCGAATGTCAACGGTGATAAAAAACTTCGTCTTATTGAGTCTTCGCCTTAACAAGAATTTCACGATATTTGACGGTGAATTTCTAGTGAAGTGTGAAGTGAAGACATAACTTAGACTTACATATGTAATAAATATTATTTTCTTCAAGTTACAAATAATAATTCGAGATACCGTTCAAAGTTTTCAGTTAATGTTAACAAAATTCGAGTAATAGAGATCCCTCTGTGTATCAATTGTGTATATGATATCAAAGATAAGGCGCGGTACAAATATTTTATAACATTCTTTGTATTCTGTTGTATAGTTTGTTTTATTTGTAGTGCAATATTATTATTCACGTTTAAAATTATTCTTTTTAATATAGCAAAAAAAAGCACGCTAATATTTGCTAATCATTATTATAAGGCACAATATTAGAACGTACATTAATAAAAAAAATTAAGTATTTTATAAAACATATCTGTATAAAATCGAAAACAATAATGTAATCTTGAAATACTTATAAAGAGAACAGTAACATACTAAGCTATGAACAATATAAGAATATTAGTATATGTATACTTTTCTGTGAATTTTCACTGCTAAAAAACCCATACAAAAACATATTATCCCATATACGGGATGGCAATATGTTTCGCCAATGGAAACAGATGGTTAGGGTATATATTTTGGAGTTACTTTCCGCGTCGCGTGCGGAATAGCAGAGCGATGTAGGCGAGTAGTCTAAACCCGATGAATAACAGCACCATGTTGACCACATCCATCGTGAAGTCTTTCTGTAATAACATACATGTATCAAAATGTTAGTACAATCAGCTATATCTTATATATAAAATTCTCGTGTCACAATTTTCGTTCCCATACTCCTCCAAAACGGCTTGACCGATTCTCATGAAATTTTGTGAGCATATTGAGTAGGTCTGAGAATCTGCTAACATCTATTTTTAATCCCGCGCGGACGGAGTCGCAGACAACAGCTAGTAAATATATATATATACATGTACAAAGCTTCAGAAGCTTGCGTATGCCGTCGCTTTCAAAAATATGAACACTCGTATCCGTCCGTATTCGTCCGTCCATAAATACATGATAATGACGATAAGTTTGTAAAGTTTTGTAAATTATTACATTATTATGGAGCTGACTAGTGATTTAAGTGGCCCAAGTTACCCCCTGGGTTCCACTGAAGACCCGTAGGAGCCGACCGACTGACCGCCTTTTTTTTGGAGTCGCTTCTCCTATTGTGTGCAAATCTAAAATATGCAATCGTCAAAGCAAATCGTATCTTTTTGTAGATCATATCATTTTTGTACTTCCTAAAGTAATAAATATAGGATTTTAAGAATCCGTTCTTCTATCGGTTGTTTAATATTACTGTTATAAAGATATTACCTCAGAAAAGCTGAGCGTTTGCAGCACGACTTGTCCGGATGCGGGACAGGTGAAGTTCTCGCGCGTGCAATCGATGGACTCGATGCCGGACCACTGGTTGACGAGCAACGCCTCGTTGCCGTACCGGAACCAAGATAGGTACGAGATCCAGCCCAGGTACGGCGGGACCGAACTGAAAATACAAAACGAATGAATGAACAAACGAACCAATGAATGATTTGAGTATTTTAAACTAAAATACGTATACCCAATAAAAATTAGATTAATTTCAGTTATCTCTGGTTTTCCACGGAGAATGACAAAGATGTACATTTTTATTATATAAGTAGGTCGACAATAGAATTCTACTACTAATAAGTAAAATGTTTTTTCAATCAGATGTAAGTAACCAACCCCAATTCCATGGATGTAGGAAAATCGAAAGTTTTGTGTCAGAAACACCCCAAAATGTCTGTCACGGCGTGAATATTGTGATCTTACCCTGAATTGAGGAAGAAGCCACCGAAGAGCATGAACGGTATAATGATGGGCGGCCCCACCGACGCCGCCATGCTCACACTGCTACTAGCGCACGAGATCAGGTAACCTGGAAACACGATTAATATTATATTAAAACATTTATATTGTTAACGACAATGTAAAAAATATCTCCGATAGAAAAATATAACTTAAACAAATGCAGAAATCATTATCATTATACCCCATTGACTCATTATATAATTCAAAGATATGTGTGAAGTCAACCATCCCGCACTGGGCCAGCGTGGTTGACTATGGCCTAGTCACCCCTAACTTAGGGTAGGCTCCGAGCCCCTCGGTGGGGACGTATAGTGAGCTGATGATGATGATGATGATGATACCCCACTGAGGGCCTCGGAGCCTACCCTAAGTTAGGAGTGACTATGCCATAGTCAAAAAATCATGTAATATTTTATGGCTTCTAAGTTTTGTTATTTCTTTTCAACGGACAATTCGTAGAGATTTGTCAAACAAAAGCTTTACTGTTGCAATGTTTTATTTACATATGCGACATAAATTAAAATAAATAAACAACACATATGGAACAAACAAACAAAACATAAATGCAAATCAGATTATGCGGATTAACACATTGAGGGAAAGACTTGTTATTCTCAGTTTACTTTTATATAGTTGTTATAAACAGTTACATACCACCACATAAAGATTTGGCTTTTAAGCACATTTGGTATGAATAAGATTGTTTAGTATAATTTTCTTAATTTTTAAACATTTTAGCATAAAATTTATCAAGATCTTCTTTGCTGTATAATATTGTTTTAATCATGAAATAAACACTACAAGTTGCGTCAATGACATTCTTTAAGTTTATGACATAAATTCGTTGCCTCGTGATTTTAACGGAAAATTATGCTTCTCAAATGTCGGATTGTATAATTACTAAATCGCCCTTGTCATCGCTTCTAAGAAGGGCCTCTAACTCGACCTACGAAAGGTGTGTTACGTAACATTTTGGTTACAAAATAACGACATACTTGTTTGTTAACTTTAGATACGTGAGTCCTTGATGTTTGTGGGAAGTATTAAGATGAATAACAGCCTGGTGGATTTTATAATATTAGCTTATTAATCTTTTTCCCATTTGCTTAAGTTAATGTTTAGTAATTTATTTTAAACTATATTTAGACGTAAGTTTGTATAAATATGTCATCATTTATTCTAAATTAAAATCAATTTAAAAATAACTTTTTTTATAAATTGCATAACCTTAAGAAATTTATTTATAATGGTTAAAGTTATTTAGTTCACTTTTTCAAGAAGCAAATTTATTTTAATGTGTTTGACAGCTTAAATTGACAGCTTGACCGTTCATTAATTTGACATTAGATAAAAAGTCCACTGTGAAATGTTGAATGGAATGTTGTTTAGCCACTTTTTAATCACCATTTGTGGTATATATTAAACAATTATAGGTTCGTCAAAATTGTGATTAGATTTGAAAATGAATCAACTGTAATTAAGCTAATGAAAAAAAAACTTACAACTAACAATCTGTTTAATCGTAACTTGCATAGTTTCTCTTATAAAAGCCAGACTTTGAATTTCACTGAACGATTCTGAGTGCAGCAATATGTATTATGCATATACATAAACATAAACCTCCCTTTGCAAGTGTTGCATACAACTTCACATTTTCTAAACGGGAGTGATGTTCCCATATAGAAAATTAGGCTTAAGTCATTCCTTCACAGCACGACAGAAAGCATATCTCATCGTGAGTAATGTAGACTACATATATTCTTTTAATCTATGCTCCAGAATGGACGCGGGACGGATTGTTAGTAGGGAGAATATAAAAATAACATACCGAATGATGTAGCGACATTGGTGATCAAAGCGGCCAATCCTGAAGCGATGAAGAACCTCTCAGGAGCGGGGTTGAGGCCGATCATGTAGTAGGCGATGGTGGTGAAGACGAGCGGTATGGTGGCGAAGACGGGCGCCTCCGCCAGCGTCTTGGAGAGGAAGTACACGTCCGCGCGGTACATGCCCGAGTGGTGCTCGCGGATGAAGATCGGTAGCTCCGAACAGAATACCTGTGACGTCATTTTTATTTATTATTAGGGAACAATGACTAGTTTATTATGAAATTATCGGTTTTATTACTTAAAATTTCTGTTATAATTCAACATGCAAGATTGAAATACGTTTAACATACGCTGCATTTTAGGTATAAAACAAAAATAAATATTTAACAATAAACTGCACAAGAGATAAGATCAAAAACATATGACTCTAGAATTTGATGTCAGTTGTCGTATCTTACATTAATGACTGCGAAGATGTTCTGGAATGTCATGTTGGTGAGGAACATGAAGATTGCCCCGTTGATGTTCATGACACCGTCCTGATCCAAATGCTGCCCGAAGTATATCACCCCAATGAGAATTGATACCATCTGAAAATTACATGTCATAAGTGCCTCTATCAGTCAGAACCAAGCAGTCACGGCCGCGCCAGTGGTATAGGACAGAACTGGTGTGTTTGTGTTGATAAATACCTGTCAATTACCAGATTGGTATAATCGAAGAGCCAAATGTGAAGTTGAAAAAAAACAGAGTTTACTAAGTATTGGTCGATGCCAGTCTGAGTTCATAAACTTTAAAAAATGAGTACTCTTGTATAAGAAAATGTTTAATACTCACGATAGTCTGTAGGAAGCGGACTTTGATGAGCATTGGCTCTTTGGTGACGGAGAGCCAGGAACGCCAGAGCACGGCGCGGAACTGCGCGCACCAGCTCGCCTTGTAAGGCGAACGGCGAGCTCGGAGCGCCGCCACGCTCGACCAAGGCGCGTCTGCCCAGCCGCCGGAGATCTTACGCTAAACAAATATACTCATATTTAAATAAGTAATAGATGGGATTAAAAAGGAACAGAGCCCTCCAGTAACGTAAAATATTTCAACCATTAACGAGAGGAACCATCGATCAGGCAAAGTGCATTAACATTATTGTTTGTGGCTATCCTTGAAATTTCCAGTATTGTATGTCGTTATTATTTAACCTATTATTTAGTCACGCATACCCATTATCATCATTATATCTACAAGGAAAGAAATGTTATTTTTACCTCATGAAACATGGCATTTTCGGCTTCATATGCAATTTTGCAGCCGATTTCCGACTTGGCAAAAGACGTGCAAACAGTGTCGATGGTGTGTTTCGTCGTCTCCTCTCGTCCTGGTATTCCAGCTAGTAGTTGGATGTAATGGTCTGCGGGGTTGTAATTTGCGGGACATGCGGCGCCTAAGCTATAAAAAGGCAAAGATTGAGCATGCATAGATGTAAATCTCCATTTGTAATTTCCGCTGTTTTATCAATTTCTTTAAAGAACCTCGGTAAAGCATTGATTAATCAGATAAAGCACCTTGCATGTAATCCCTTAGGTCTGGGTTCAATTCTCGCCATGTACTAATGTATTTTCGATTTATTTAATCTAATTAGCTTTTTGGTTTTTACTTACTCTTTAAAGAACTCCGTAGCCTGATCAGGTGAGCCCAAGAAGGCGACTCGGCCGTCGGCCATGATCAGCAACTTGTCAAACATTGCGTACAGCTCGGAAGATGGCTGATGTATCGTACATACGACCGTCTTACCTTTTTTTGCTAGACCGCTTAATACCTGCGAAAGATTACTTATATTGGGTCATTCATAAAACAGCTGTTGCCCGCGATTCTGTTCACGCGCATAAATAATAAAAGTGTTAATTCAGATTCTACATCTATGCCAAATTTCCATCCATTCATCCATCTAAACATTCGTACAGTAAGATTAGTAGGAATAAGATTTTATTTATACTATATATGTATATACTTTATAAAGCATTACATAATAATTAACTCTATTATGAAATTCCAAAACGTTATGACGACACATTTTTAAAACGTGCCTCCGATTTCGAGTTCTATGGAATTTGACATTAATATTTTTATTTTTGAACGGACCAAGTTATAAGGTTATTAGATTATTCGAAAATTTATAAGTACATCTTTATTAAAGATTTCTCGTAAATTTAGAGCATTACTAGGTCAATTTTACATATTGTTATATATGTAAGCTTGGGTACAAACCTGTATAACATTTTGAGCCATAAAAGAATCCAGTCCCGATGTTGGTTCGTCGCAGAACATGAGCGGGGGGTCGGTGAGCACCTCGCTGGCGAACGAGAGCCGCTTCATCTCCCCACCTGATATGCCCTTCAGACGGCCAGGAATGCCAATCACGGTATTCTGGCACTTTGATAGCGCCAACTGAAGACACAAATCTCACTTGAAGTACGAGGAAAAGGATTAAAAAAAGAACAGTCTCGACTGTGAATAGTTTATTGGTTACTTATATTTATTTTCGTTTAATAGTTTAACAGTGGTCTATTTCATAGCAGCATTAGCTGTTGCACGAATGTACTGGCTCGATCGGTTAAACACCACGACTACATAGAAAACAGGCGTGAAGTGGAAGTCTCTCCGCGTTTCGTCTCATGCGTGTGCTTGCCATGCCAAATTCTAGTCCCCTCTTTTTGTTCCCTACCTACTCTTTATAGTATAGTAAATTTAATAATAGCTAATAAATATGAGTTCACTCACCTCTTGAATAACCTCTTGGACCCTTCGCATCCTCTGTGCGTACGGTATGTGCCGGTCCATACGCACCAAAGCCTGTTACAAATAAGTGTCGTGATGTACTTTATTCCCTTTAAGTTCATGTTTTAAATTTAACCAATTCTACTTGATCACAAGGTATATATCTAGTCATTAAGTACTAATAATACCTCAAATTGTCATGTTCCCGACGTGCCAAATCAAATTCCGGGTATGTGGAATGTACTTGTTCTGGTGGTTTGTTTCATTGCAAAGATTTTTGAAAAAATCTCACTTATTAAATATTACATAAGTTTTAAATAAAAAAAAATTGAAAGTTGTAATATAAACCACTTTCATTTTTTTCGAATGTCTCAAAAAGACCTGCAATTGGTATCCATAAATATACATTAAATATTGGAGCATTCAAAATACGTGGCCTGAATTGATTTTATCGTAACTACTTATATAATGTAATCAATTTGAATGTAACTTGTTGTAGGAGAAACTAATGGTAAAGAAAAAAATGGATAGGGAAACAGAAAGACGGACGGACAACAAAGTGATCCTATAAGGGTTCCGTTTTTTTCTTTTCGAGGTATGGAATACAAAAAATAAAATAAAAAATTAGTAAGTGATTATGGTATACGAATATGTTTTACTGCTATATGTAAAAACATACATGGTATATAATAGCTGCGTGTTTGTTGCAAATATGTACTCTTTTAATCCGTTCTCGGTATGTATTTACGTATGCAATTTGTCATGAACGTAGATAATAGGTACAAGTTCCGCAGTTAATTTTAATATGCGGCTAGAAACTTGTTTTGTCACCTTACAGCACAGGTTAAAAATATTAAAATTATCTTTTAGAATATTACGAAGCATCTGATATATTATTGTAATAAATTGATTTTTTTTTTATGCTAAGAATCCTAATTATATATATAAAATTGGCGTGAGCGTCGGTGGCTCAGTGGTCAAGCACTTGACTTGCAATCTGCAGGTCCTGGGTTCGAATCCCGCCACGTAATGTGTTTTTCGATTTCCGATTTTACATATGTTCATTTATCCGACGTTCTTACGGTGAAGGAAAACATCGTGATGCAACCTGCACATATCTGAGAAGAAATTCAAAGATATGTGTGAAGTCAACCAACCCGCACTTGGTCAGCGTGGTTGACTATGGCCTAATTACCCTTAACTTAGTGTAGGCTTCGAGCCCCTCGTTGGGGACGTATAGTGAGCTGATATAAAATTAAAACGTATTGCATTTATAAGTTGCATCATATTTATTCTTCAATCACATCACATTCATTCATTTGTTCATGTAAGTGCCATCACGTGAGTTTACACTGACGAAATACTCATACAGAAACATTGTCGTCGCAGTTTTGTAAAGGAGAATGAAATGGATTACAATAAAATAAGTTTTTGTTAGTGTATTTCTGGAGTGAACTTACGAATAATATTTGACTTCTTATTAATATTATAAATGTTTCGATGTATGGATGGTTGCATGTTCGTTAAAGGACGGCTGCTTGTATCCGATGAAATTTGGCATATATGTATGTATTAGATCACTAGCTGTTCCCCGCGACGAGCGAGGTTCATACTATTCTAGAGATAACTTCTAACAAACATACATCCATCTAAACAATTTATAAGATTAGTAAGATTGTCTGGATGTTACGAATTAAGTTTTGTTTTATCCGCGCGGACGGAATCGCGGGCGACAGCTATAATGCAATATATTTTGTGATTGTGTTCAAAGGTAACTAAATATATCTGTCTATTGGATGATATACATTTGTTGTAATTTAATAGTGTGGTTACTATATGTATACGTCTTGTGTGAAATACTATTCCATTGGTATTGAGATGTTATTTCATATCGTGTAAACTGAGTAGCCTAGTTTTGGTTGGACAATCAATTCAATTTATAATTAACGCAAGATGTCGCCCGCCACTCCGTCTACGCGGAATTAAAAATAACTTAATTATTAGCCTATGTGTTGTTCCAAGCTGTGGTTTTATGTACGCCAAATTTCAACAAGCATGCAGCCGTTTTGGAGATTCCTTCAAACAAACATCCATCCATTCCATCCATCTAAACATTCGAATTTATAATATTAGTAAGAAGTGAGATATAGGTTATATACTATTAATATTTAATAACTATAGGTCGCCATTGCCAAAAACTGACACAGGATTTTTTTTAAAACGTTGCAACGATTTTTATGTCGTTGTGTTGGGCAGAGAAAACTTACTGTAATCTTTAGCTTTGAAATCATACCAAAGATATCAAATTATTTTTAATATTGTATTTTTAAAACGGTAACAAAAATCTCAGCAAACAAAAAACTCTTATTATAACGTATACTTGTGAAAATAGCTCATCAAAAATAACGATATATCCGTTGTGATACAAAAACCGGAATAGTCGGGATCGTAAAAAACATCCAATAAAAAGTCGAATCCGGGCCCAATTTCGATCGCGGTCTGAACAAACCTGTCTTTCTTGTAGCAAATACCCTCGCTTGAACTTTTAACGGTATACAGCATTGAATACAATATCGTATCTACTTTTGCGAAAAAAAACCCGGAAAAATAAGAAAAACCGAAAAGGGGAACAAGTAAAATCATTGGCTATTTAAACAACTATTAGTTACTTTGGTATATCCATATTTATCATTGGTTTCCGAGACCAAAATATCTGTTTAAACATATCGTCATCCCACTATTTATCTTTGTCGAAAACAGATATAATAATATGTTTTAAACGGTTATTTTGCGTTCAGAAACCAGCGATTAGTGCTTTAAAATTTAATGGCGATCCAGAACAAGGTGAATCACCAATCACGTCTTGTACAACCCACACTCGATTAGTTTATATTGTGTGGTTCGTTATCCGTATAGTAAGTAGTATTTTACGGTTTTGAGATAAGCAAATAATGCGTGTTGAAGATTTTGCCCTTTTTTACGCCAACACAAAATGTATAATGCCCTTTTGTTTTAATAAACGAGATCAAAATCTCTGCATTAAACATATCGTCATCCCTGTCATTATCCTTGAAAGAACAGAGATAGCAACAAGTTTTAAGCGAGGATTTTGGTCTCAAAAACTCGCGGTAAAAAAAATCTCACAGAACAGTTTTTTAATCTTTGCAATATTCTCCTTTTAAATATTGATTTGTTCTGAATATCGAAGACAAAATTGAATATAAGAAAGATTGTTATCTAATCGAATATAAAACATGATTAGTTATTTTACGATGCTACGAACATAGACTAGCGAGATTCCTATATTATGTCTTGAAAGTCAAGGTCTTCTGACCGGTTGGCCATTGACGGCTGGACTTGACTACTTTTTATACAAGCTTTTGAATAGATTTTAGAACTATTCAAATGCTAACATAAATTCTTGTGCATACGATGTCATATAAGTGATTTTGTAGTGACGTGTAGTTAAAAACTTAACCTGAATAAAAAAAAGTTAAGCTAGAATATTGACCTAACTTTAAATCTTAATTAAAAAACCCGACTGACTTACTAAATGATTGCTTTTTTAAAACTAAGATGATAATATTTAAATGTTTGTAATTTAAACCAATAAAATAAACGGTAATATTATATGTAACACTTTCTTATTTCAGAATATACTCTTAAAAATCGAAAACAGCATAACGCTAATGATTATATTTGTTTACATTAATTCATGCAAAAATATTTTGTGTTAGTATTAACATCGAGTGTATCTTGTCAACTTTGTCCATTTACGAAGGACCGAACTTCATAAACAAACAAGAATTTTAATCAGCCAATTAAGCTTAATAAAATGTACGTATGAACAAGTGAAAGGATTGGATTATCGACCATCAGATTCAAAGCCGTACACGTGACATCATCAACTTGCCCTTGTCCCTAACTTGTACTATTCTTCCATACATCTCCATCAGCCCTCATATCTGAATTCACTCCCTTCATATACTCTTCACGTACACGTGACAATTGGGACCGAAACCACTAAGATGGCTTTTTAATCCTGCATTTAATGGTGGTATATTATAATTGTAATGAAAGCTTTAGAACTTTAGAGGGGTTAAGTGCCTACTTCCACTTGGCAACTAGTCGCGCGACTCTGGTTGAGGACGGCTATCATTTTTATAGCGGTTACGGTCGCGTGTGTGAAAAACACGCGACTTGATATAAAAAGTGTTTGCCATTTGCTGGTCGCGTGGCACTAAGTATATCTACGATAATATTCTTACCTGGAAGATAAGATGTTCTCGCACTGTTAGTGTTCCAATAAACAGATCCTGCTGTTGCACGTACGCTGACAGCGCGGTCAATGCCTCAGGAGTAGCAGGCTGGCCGTTGAGGGCCCTTGTGCCGCTGGATACCACCCCGCTGGGCGTCCTAAAGGTTAAGGTGTTGAGGAGTGTAGTCTTGCCAGCGCCCGATGACCCCATGATGGCCAGCAACTCTCCAGGGTACGCCGCGCCATTCACTTAAGGAATAATTTATTTTTTTAATTGATGACGTAAGTAATAAAATGTACAATTTGCATATCCTTAATTCCGATTTCATTTATTAACGCACATGATGACATTATTTTTATAAAGCAGTTTTATATTACATACAAAAAGTATCGCCTCGAATCAACCACACTGCGGTCGCCAGTTATTAGGAAGGTCTTTTTGGTTTTTTAAACACTCTCTACAGATTTAAAAAATAACAACTGAATTTTTGATACTACACTTACCACTTCTTAATAATTGTTTTCGCTGCTGGAACATTCTATCAGAGGACGGCTTCCAGAAGTTCCAGAATCTTCTGTCTCTAGACCTGGACTCGGTAGCGAAGGCGTTGACATCTGCCCATGTGTATGTGACCTTCTCCGTGCCGCCAATGGCGCCATAGTTGCGAGTCTGAGGTATTGCCAACGTCACCTCACCGCCACTTGTTCTTGGTGAACCACTTGGTGTGTTACCATCCTAATGAACAAAATATGTATCGTAAATTAAATCTTATAATGAAAATGTCACACTTCGTGTATATTGCCGAAACACTTGTAACATAACATGGAATGAAATTGCATGATCGTTTGGGGACGGTATTTAATTTGCAAATTGCGGTATTAAATTTTGTATTAACATTTGTATTTATTAAAAAATATAACATATCTTCAATGGACGAAATTATCAATTAATAGAAACGTTTGTTCGATTGTTATTTCATAATTAGATATTATTAAAATTGGTTTAATGTATTCTTAAATCAATCTAGTTGAAACTAGTTCAAATTACGTGCTCATTTAAAATTAGGAAGTATAGATAAAAGTTCAAGATATATTTAAATGTTTGTCTTACTTCCTCAAACGATTGAAATAAAAAAATGCAATCTTATTTTTAGCACGACAAAATTAAATCAATACCGTAACAAGTCATTAGCATTTTTCGAAAAAAAAAAGATTGCCTATTAATAGATTTTACGCATATTTTATTTTTGATTTATTCATTTTTTCTTGACTAAACTAAAAATAGAAATAAATGAATGTTAACAGTTCTTGATTATAAAAATAATCCATTGTTTTAATGAAACAAAAAAAAAAGAAAGGAAATTTAAAAAGTTTTTTTCTTTTTATAATATGTTGTTAAAGATCCTATGCAATAAATGAGCATACGTAAAATGTATTATATTTTTGTATTAAGAAATATATGTTAAAGTTTTTGTTTATTATTTAAATTTATATATTTTTATATTTACGATTGGGATGGAAATCAATAACTTGGAATCAATAAAAAGGAATGCTTTAGAACTTTAGGGGGGTTAAGTGCCTATTTCCACTTGGCAAGTAGTTGCGCGAATCTGACAGTAGACGGCTGCCATTTTATATATTGCCCATGTAACTTAGGGTAGGCTTCGAGCCCCTCGGTAGGGAAGTATAGTAAGCTGATGATGATGAAAAATTACATAATAAAATATTATACAACGAACGAAATACAAAATGTGATGGTCAACCACGTATAGAAATTAATACATACGATAGTATAAGTACTTTTGAAATGAAACCTTAACCTTCTGAAATATAATATTTCCATATACGATAACAATAAATAGGGTCTTTCTTTAACGTACAAGCTCATTCTGTACACTTATCAACAAACTTAATTTACAATCAACGTTTGAATACGCGCAGGGGCCATGGCCGACCTCGACCAATTAACATAAAACCATCATTATAATAATATTTCGAAGCTTCCTATCTCAAGGTTTGTTAACCTATTTTAATAGTAAAAATTATTTCTTTCGCAATTTTTTAAGTTTATATCTCAACAAAATATCATAAAGAGGTTATATAATTTATCATCTTTTCTCTACAGTATTTTAAAAATGGAAAATACAAATGGGCATTTAAAAACTAGATAAGACACAGTTTATTTGACGCAACAGAGACAGGTAGACATTTAAAAAAGTGGAGTCGAAAACTTCAGATATAACTAAGTGTTTGTCAAAGAATATTCCGTATAAATGTTTTTCTGTTTACTCGTACATGTGTTTTATTACACTAGACATGATAGCAAGTTTTTCATGCATCATCACAACAAATATCTAAGATAAGAGCGCGCAAAATTACTGGTTTTTTGTTGTCCGTAAAGTCTAAATAATATTTTTTTATATTTCATAATTAAAAATTTATATTTATAACACACATTGTTTATAATTTATTGGATAAAACATTCGAAGGGAAAATCTCCTTTTTAATAATTAAACCGTTTATTTCCTGTATAAAAACATCTGTACGGACATACTGTCATCTCTTGTTTTTTCAAGGGGAATGAAAGAGACGACTATACTGTGACATTATGTACAAGTTTATAAATGATCATCGATACAAAAATGAAATAGTAAAATATAAATACGTTGTATGACCAAAGTTCTTTTGCCATTTTTTCTATAGATACTCGTTGAATCACTAGTTTGAATTTCGAACACGTCGAGCTACCAACCGCTACAATTAGCGCTAAAATGAAGAAAATCAAATAGGCACAAAATGACACTACTTATAGCCTATCCAATGGAATATAGCGGTCAGTGTACTATTGAATAATATGAAAGCCAGACTACTAAAATGTTAGCAGGTGTAACATAATTATTTATGTTGAACTCTAACCCTCCGCAGGTTAAAGAATGCCGGCCAAATCACATTAACTGAAACCGGATCCCTTACTTAGGCTTCACGGGAAAAGGTACGTGTGTCATCAAAGGCAACACTTATTGGAATACTTTTTAAATACGCTTATTTAATATTACATTTTTGGTTACAAAACCAACATATCTCTCTCAAAATTAACTTACTTGAAATGTTTGTAAGACTAGAAGTCATATCAACAGATGATTACTTAATATTTATTATATTTACTAGCTGTTGCGCGACTAGGTCTGCGCGGAATAAAAAAAAACATAATTAGTAGTCTATGTTTTCTTCTAGACTGTCTTCTACATGAAGCCGTTCTGGAGATATATAACATCCATCCATTTATACATTCTTATTTATAATATTAAGATTTTTAGCTACGTGATTCAACAGGATTATTATATCTAACAAGCCGTGTAATGGTAATAAGACGACACGTGACTACAGTCGCGTCAATCACGGATGATTGAATAATAAGACTAAAATTAAACAAGTTTTTCCACAGCGTAGTGTAACATAGTCTTTTGATATTGTAAATTTAAAAAGGAAATTTGTTTGTGATTAAAAATTCTATGATTCTATCATTATTCAGCTTCGATTTAAACAATTAAGCATACAGATGTTATTTTAAGCCTTTTACTACCTTTATCCACTGATGTAAAATTTTCAATTGTATCTAAAGTTTTGTTCTCTCTATAACAATAATTTGTTTATACTATACGTCTTCTCACAATTCTGGATTTGACATAATTTCAGTACAAAAACCGCACGAGTTTTCCGAGTTCACCGAACCAATATTAGGTTAGTATCAGCCAGTATTAGGTAATAGCCGGGGTATTAATGATCGGTAGTGACTAGTGACCGGTGTCGCACGAGGTATCGCATATCACCAGCCAACGAAACTCCGCCGGACCGTGGATCAGATATAATCTGTTGCACTGCGGCGGGTTTCGGAAGCCGTCCAAATACTTTGATGTCTATTGTAGAACTACTTACGATATGGTTCTAATTAACCTAACAGTTTAGAAAAACTATTTCAGTATTATAAATATTGAAAGTAATTTTTATATGTTGTGAAAGCAACTGACTAACGACTCACTCAAGAATCTGATTAATCGGAGATACAAATCTAATGAAGATTATTTTATTTACCTTATATATGAGAAATCAATCGCCTTTTAAATGACGATTTTTTTCTGTAATCGATTAAAATTGACGCAAAAATAATACGGCATCGATTATTGGGTACGGGCGTTAATCTCGAATACTATAAAGTTTGTACACTTTTTTGCAATTGTTAGAATTCATTATGTAATATAATCTGCAGTCTTTAACAAAATAGTAGATTTAAATTTATCAAAATTTTAGTTATAACGTTTTGAGTCTTTGACGGGGAGTTTTTAAGTTAACTCTAAGTCCTAACATTGCAATTGAGTGTGAAACCGCAATAAATTTTAAATATTAGTATTCAGTTTCGTTGGGGCAGTCATATTGAGTCTGGGAATATTTCCCACGATATTTTTACGTTTAGCATTGGCCATTTACATATTTTATTATTCCACTATTTAAGAAGTTGCATACTAATTCAATAACTTTGGTTGAGAGTTCAATTATTGTGTGGAGGGTTCCATAAAAATAATTTTCTTTGTAGACTAAAAAAGACGCGAAAAAGTTTAACAGCAAACTTTTTTTAACATTTCGACGCTTTGTAAGTAAGAAGAGTTAAATTCAAAATGTTTTCATCGCCATTTGAAACTTTGAACATGGAAAAGAATAAAAATGTAATTTTGAAGTTTATTTCACCAGCAGATATCGAAAATGTCTGAAGATTTTTGTATGGAACCCTATCTTGTCTGAATTTTTATAAAACTAAAATTTGTCTAGATCTTGAAACTTTATTAATCAGTTATTAAAACGCTAAGGTAGTGTTAATCTTGTGTACATGTATAGAATATCGCGTCACGATGTATGTACGCGATAAACTCCGAAATGATAGAAATAATTTTTATCAAATTTCGTAAGATAGGATAGTTTTTTCTTAAATACGTAGGCTACTAATTAAGTTTTTTTTTCGCGCGGACGGAGTTGCGGGCGACAGGTATAATCTTATAAATAATTAATTAATCCGAATTATAATGCACAGCAACCGGTGTATTTTATAATATTTGTTTTCCTAAATTTACATAAAAACCACAAAATGGCCTAACAACTGTATAATTATTATATAAGCCATAAATCAATGTAAATAAATTTCCAGTCTTATCTGTCATTCCATGTAGGTTGATTTTAATTATGAATAAAAAAAAATTACATAAATACTCGTAATTAATAAAGAATCTAAAGAATAGTCTTAAATAAAATATTAAAAACGAATAATTTACTAAAATTAAAAAAATCAAAGAATTAGTTTAGCTATCCAACGGGGGAACGCTGCCAGTATCTTCGGGACCTTGCCTAAAGGAACTCCTTTTAATAATATATTTTAATAGTTAATTAAATATTACTTGATGACTTTTCATTATATAAATTTTACTAAATGTTTCAATGGTTGTCCCCAATGTGTTCGTAAGCCACAGGAAACATTCCAATATGGTAGGATGGTTTAAGACAGTCGAGGATAGTTTGTGCTCAAAAAAATCTTACTTTCATACTAATATTATAAATGCGAATGTTTGGATGGATGTATGTTTCTTTGAATATGTCTTCAAAAAGGCTGAATTGAAATTTGACATACATATAGAACATAGTCTGGAAGAACGCATAGGCTACTAATTACGTTTTTTTAATACCGCGCAGAACGAGTCGTGGGTAACAGCTAGTCTACGTATAAAATCTAAAGACGGTTTCAAGCGGTACCTATATTAGGCAACAGGAAGTTCACTATTACGATGAATAGGCAATGATGAAACGAACTGGTCCATTTAATGTAAGCCATCTCCGTGAATTGCCAAATGTAATTGATACTTTGGATCGTCAAACATCGATAAATTCCGAATTGTATTTTGTATTTATTATATAATATTTATATAAAAAGAATAAAGTTCCTAAAAGCCGTATTTCATTTGGCCTAATGTTTTAATTACATTTTTAATATAATATTTTTTAATTTATTTTTGTAAACACATTAACAAATTAAATTACTAATACAATTATAAATTAACTTCTAATGAAAATAGTTTAATGATGAATAGTTTCAATTTTACACTTTTCACCCACTAAAACATTGAAGCAAACTTAATTGTGAGAATTGGAGCTTCGAGCTTCAATAAAAAAACTCGTTCCGTGAGTTCGGTCCTATTCACGGTCAGGCCACTGACTTGAAATGATTATATTAATACTAATTTAAAGTTATACTATTTGAATCGTCTCATTTTTAACCGTGAAATATTCTACGTATTTTACTGATCAAATTATTGCCATAACTCTATTTTTTACTTTTTCTTTTCAATCTCTTTAAAAGCTTGTTTCTGTATTTTGTGCAAGACATAATAATCAACTTTAATTAGCTAAAAGTTTTTTTTATAAATTAGGAATACTTCTAAATTTGAAGTCAAATGTCACACAACCGAAATTAAAATCAAATCTACACGAGAGCTATTCGTTCAAATAATTTCTACGTAAAATAAATCCTAACCTAAACGATCGTAACACAACATTTCTTATCTTCATGCAAATATTCAACATTCCGAAGCAACGTGGGATGGCCTATGCTGTCGTATTTCTACAATTTATCTAGTTGTATAATGTCGACAGATTCCACATTTATTTCTTATAAGCCTATAACATTTATTGCCGCACTCAAAGACGTTAATTGGTTACTAAGGGTAATCCTTTGTGTAAGTTTCTCATACAAAATCTACACATAGAGAGACTGCTCAACGGATCTTCGGCAGCTAGTATTATGTCTACATTATCTGCTCTCTTCTCAATTATTCTAATCACCCTGAGTTTTTGAGACGAAATATACCCATTTCATACATATTGTTATCTCTGTTTTATCAGAGATGAAAGACAGGGATGACGATATGTTTTATACAGATTTTGGTGTAAGAAACCCACGGTCAGTAAAAAATAACTTCTAAATATTTACTCATCTCATTCTCATATTTTAAGTAGTTATAATAGCAGCCACCGTAAATAGAATAAATGTAAAATTTTCCATCGGTTTAAACTTGTTTTAAAACGATTATTATTTCGTTGCGATGTTGTTCCGGTCCCAACCTTGTGGTTACAAATAAGCTTATTAGTTGGTTACTTTTACATGTTGTGAAATACTGACACCGACCAGTTAAAAATATATACTTTTTACGAACGTCCTTTACACCAAGTTTACCAAATACAGAAATATATTTTAATTTAAAGCTTTTTTATATTTTGCCTATAACAAATGTACACGTGTAACGTATGAAGTACGTGAATCTTAACCCCATTTATAAAAACAAACGATTTAAATAGTTTTATCTGTTCCAAAATCTAAAAGCAAAAAATGACGCCTGTTGATACTTCCATGCACCGTTTCATCCTCCCTTTTAACCATTTTTCGCAGGAAAAACTAACCCATGTCCTTTCTCAGGATCTAGACTACATGTGTACTAAATTTCAATTAAATCTGTTCAATAGTTTTGGCGCGGAAGAGCGACAAACATACTTTCGCATTTTAATATTAGTAAGGCTAAAGATGTAACTTAGGGGTAAGTTCTATATTTACATATTTAAGTGCCCGATTGATTATTTTATTACATGATTAATATATAATATAAAAATTGACTTCATTCGATTGGAAATAAAAATAACTTTTTTAACATCCTTGAAATAATATGCTCGGATGTAATAAAATATAGACTATTATAGATCGAGTCGAGCAAATATTATAATTTGCAATTCTAATTTGTATGAAATCAAGTTAACAATTATCTATCCATATCTATGAAAACCTGTTTGAAATCATATCTGTACATCAAATATTCCATTTTAATAATACTAGGACCCTCAAAATTAATATATATTCTACAATAATAATGCACGGAAAATTCCTACAATTCAAAAAGTCAATTCAAATTGAATGATAAAACAAAATAATTAATAAATTGAGACATTAATTATTTCAAGAGTAAAAGCTTATTTATAAAGTTTATATAACTAACCTGGGGCGAATTATTATATGTAACCCGTTGATTATCCACAGAAGAAGAAATCAGTGGTTCATGTTCTTCCGATCCGGCAGTCATTTTGAATATAAATTTAATTTAATTTTGAACAAAACAATTAAATAAATCCTACTTAATTTATCACAATCATGTTAACCACTAGATTTTACTAAATAACTACACTATATTTAGTATATTCTGTTGTTATTTATTTATTTTAATTGGCGTGAACGTTGGAAAAGCGCGGGGTGACCTCACACGGTATGAACTGCACTGCGGACGTTCACCAACTGACGAACGTATTCGTCTTTCCATCGTCGTTGAACATTTCTTAAACCGTCTCTTTGTTTTTAGATACAATTTCTATTTGTTCTGTGTCTCAAGCAACTCTTGTTGATTTAGTGATAATTGGGAGTTGACATTAGTAAAGATGCTTTCGTTATTATATTTAAATGAGGTTGTACAATTACACCAATTGAGTCTTAAATATATATTTATACGGTTCATTTAAAAAAAAAATAATTTTGAAAAATTTATTTAGTCATAACTTGGTTATTTTAATTTTTTTATAAGAGAAAGGGGGCAAAAGAGCAGGGGGAACACCGAGGACAATACCAGAGGAACCGCTGATGCATCGTCAGCCTTTGAGATGGTGATACGCTCGCGTCTAGGACCCTAAGTCGTAGAAGTTTGGTTAATTCTCATCCTATTTAAGAATGAGATGGAAAGGGGTTACTAAGATTAAACTTGTTAAATTAAGTTCCTCCTAATACACTTAAATCCATAAAATTTAACATGAAAGGAAAAGAAAATATACCTGTACGTAAACATTTATTCAAAAATCATATTGGAGATAGCAAATAATTATTCAGTAAATTATTTTATACAATAAATGAAATATCCTTTATTACTTTCGTTATTCGTATGATTAAATGACACATGACAAAGGAACTATTGTATCGTACATTTGAGATGACATTACCTTAACAATATGCCTTATAAATATGGGCGACAGTTAATCACTTATATCTAATTCACAATATCGCCAAGTTTTCACTTATTCGCTCGATATATTTGGTTATTTCCCTACAAACATACTACACTTTATATCCAATAGTCTTATACCATCAACAGATATAGTTTAATATAAAACTGCTACAAATTATATGCTTTAAAACAAGACAATTGGTGATATCCTCTAAAGCACTCGATTATCAACTTTATTTATATATAAATAACACATATTTACATTGCACAAATGAAGATCGGGTACTTAAACGTAATATTAAATACAAAAATTATATTAAGGTATCGGATTTAGCACTACATTAGGAAGCATTTTAAATTATACTATGCCCTTATATGATTAATGATTTCGATATAAATTAAAGGTAGGTACACACTGTGTAATAATGCGTTATAAGCGAACAGTATTAGAAATACACTAGTTCATATGTCAAGGAGTTTCAATGAAAATGTTAACCTTCCTATATGTATAAAGCCAATACATTCTATTCTCCACAAATATCACAGTAGTGTATTCCTACCTTTATTTACAGAAATTGTATCAAGGAGTATGTTTGGGATAGACTACACTATGGTTTTTGCAATACTTTAACTGATATTTAATTATAAAAAAATCCCTTGCTATTGCCACATTTGATCTCAAACACGATGTATGAGAAATAGTGATTCAGAGATTTCCAGTTACAAAATTCAAAAAATAAATATTATATACGACAACATGTTTAATATGTTCAATAAATAATATGTTTATAATATAATTAACACTATTCGGAAGCTATTGTTTTTGGAAGAGTATTGGCATAATGAATATTCAGTAGGGTAAATGTAAACAATATAATCATTGCAGTACTGATTTTATATCCTTTTGCTTTTTAAATATAGGATACGCGACTACGAAATATATTACAATCTCGGTGACCTTAATAAATTTGCAACAATTATTTATACACAACCGGAGTTCATTTTATATGGAATTATGTGCGTTTTTTGAGTAAATAACGATATTTTCATTGAATTTTTAGTGTTTTGAAGCCTTTTTGTATTTGATATTTATGACGTAACAATTATTGTCGTAAGTTTTTATTAATGCTTTTGCAAAATGTATAATATAAATTAAAAAAAAAACTCGTATCTGAAGTAATCGCTGTCCGACTGTCAACTTTTAAAACAATGAAACAGGCAGACAATCGTAAATGGCAGCCATTTTAAAAATCATAAATATTGCTCTTTAAAACAAAACTGTCAGGAAATGACGTTTGCTATTAATATTTATACAATCCTTAAATATATTTCGAGGTCACATATTATGTTTATAATGCGATCAGTCTGACACATTATATTTGGCAGTGTATTGGATAGCTTTATTAAACGCGGTGCAGCAGCGGTTATGCAGCGTTGCCGCACCACATGTCTGGCATATTGGATACTTGTGTTTAGCGTTACCAGGCGTCCGGATAAAGTCGAACATAAGGCTGTTTAATTGCGTATCCGGCCAAAATAAGCAGTTTCCGCGTTATCCGGCTTTTGTTTCACATTTCGCAAACGAGAGTGATTTTACATTTTTTTCTCGTACCTTTTAATACCCAGACAAAATCCTTAATAATGTCTGGCCTTTCTACACAAAAGTTTGGCCAGACTGGTTGGTCTGTCCGACTATTATGTTTAACGACTTGGTAACCCTACTTGAGTTTAACAAAACTTTAGGACAATGCACTTCGGATTACAGTCCGATTAGCCGAACTAGCATCAAGGACATAGACAAATGTATGAAGAAACGAGTTTATAGTTGTATTTTTTAACCTAAGAAGTTAAAACTGAGATTTAAAAATTATATATTTTTCTAGCAAGTATTTGGGCATTCCTACATTTACAACATGTATATGCATACGTTGTAATAATTTTCCATACTTATATATTAGCATTAAATTATTATAATACAAAAACGAGTTTGAAAACAACTAAATTCAAGTCGCGAGTTAAATATGCAAATATCTTATATACAACATACATTTGAGCAAAAGAAATACTTTTATTCATTTTAAACAAAATTTTGCTTGTCATTGACGTAATTAATACAAATAAAATGTTTCTCAACAAAACCTTAAAATAAATATTTTTATTTTTTTAATGTCTTTCTCTTAGAATTTTATCAATGATAAATAGTTCCTTAAAATCAACTTTCTGTTTAACGACAATCAAAAAATAATTAAATTGTTTACATCGACAAAGAGAAGAAACGTCTAGAAATATAATCATAAGAAACGTTAATTTAACAAAAAAAAAATTTATATAATTTCAAAATACAAATTAAATTTAATTCTATTTTTAAGAAAATGAAATTTACAATAAATGGATATTAAAAAGCCATAAATATCCATTAAATTTGCGTATTTGATTAATTATTATAATAATGAAGTTACATTATGTGTTTTCATTGAACAGTTTAGTAATTTAATTTCACAATATTACAATATATCATTGAGAAGACATTATACATATTACGACTAACGCAATTACCTAATTGTTTTATGACTTAATTATTAATTAGCTAGCAATTTGAAACAAATATATGAATCAGTACAAAAACTATAATACACAGAATTCTTGATATACATTTCAGACACGAATAGTGTTATGTCTATTACTCTGTCATAACTCACCGAGAATTTAGTTTAATTTTTTTTTATTTACCCTACTTATCTCGATCCCGCCCCGTTTTTATGCAAACCAGATGAATGAATCGTAAAATTAGCCATCGTATTTCGTCAGCTTTAACCATTGGTTATTTATCCCTTGAACCATGTAGAGTGGATTAAATCACGTAATCAGAGCCATCTTAAACCATTTACTGTCGAATACTTGTACAAATTCTTTAATGAAACAGAGATAACAAAATATTTTTGTTAAAAAAGCCTACATTCATTAATACATAATAAATATCAAGATAACAAATATGTGGATTGACTATGTTTTATATTTCGACTCAGTTCGTTTACTTGTGAGCGAAGCTTTTAATCTTACGATATAAAAAGTATACCTGCTTTAACCGGTTCTTACTGCAATAGGGTGACCAAATTTTTGTTATTTATAGGACATTGTACAAATTAATGGAATTAAATTAATTATTTATGTGAATAAAAAAAAACAAAAAATATTAAAAAAATATTATTTAAACGATAAACTGATTGATTTTGTTTTGATTTAATTTTACCTATACTTCTAGAAACAACACGATGGCTTAAGCTTTCAGTTTTTTTATCGGATATAAGTTGCCAACATCTGTCGTACATCTAAATCGGGAATATGAAAAAAAATCTTTAGCCAAATAGGGAAATGTAAAAGAATACACACAAAATATACAAATGACACAATAAAACATTTCGCATATGGGAAATGTCTCTTTAAATGTTGGTCACCTCAATTTTAATACATTAAGACGCTACAAGTTAAGAATGTTCTGATGACGAGTAAAAGTAATTATTAGTTAAAAAAATGGGTGAATGTCCACTATAAGTAACGACATACACAAGAATAGTAGATAGATTTTCTGATACTCATGTATTTCTCCAAGGCAACGTTAAAATTTCTACCTTATTGATACGATTTTCGAAAATCGCCAATTACGTTAAAAAACTAATACAATTTTTTTTTAATAATTTAATTGTCATTTAAATTGCGTGTACATTAATTTAGAATTATGTACAGATACATAAAGGAATTTCAAGAGATGTATTTTATCTTTAATTTTGGTTGTATACATTTACGAGCTTTGTTTTTATCACATATTGTAAAAGCATCTTGTTATTAAAGGTTCATTGCCCAGTTCCGCTTACATATATTATTACATCTTCATTTTATAAACAACTTTAAGTTTTTTAAATGAACTGTAAATTCGACAAAATTTAACAAATATAGTACGGATCCCATTTAACTTTTTATTCTTTTTTTTGTTTTGTCCAACTTTCCAAGCCAATATGTTGACATCCTAGTTGTAGTTGTGTTTACTTAACTTAGCTTACTTTTGTTTTTTTTGCGGTGGTTCAAGCCCTAAGTAATAGACATAGCACTTTATTATATTTCTAATTTTATGTCACTAATATAACCTACATCTGGTAGACATTAGTTGATCACTGAGCGACATAATATTCTACAAATATTAAAACTAATTGCTTTTCACTACCAATTTCCTAGCTGTTTCGCAAAAAAAACTCAATCAAACAACTTTGAGTACACACCATGAGGTAGGCAAAAGTAACAAAAACAATATTAAATACGTCACTAATAACATTTTGATCCTAAACCGAAGCCGTTAATACTGCTAAAACTATTATACTTATGCCTTTAACCGTGAGTTTCTGACACCTCCCTGTATAACACGTATCGTCATTCTTGTTATTCATCATCAGCTCACTATACTTCCCTACCAAGGAGCTAGGAGCCTACCCTAAGTTACGGGTGATTACGCCATAGTCAACCACGCTGGCCAAGTGCGGGTTGACTTCACACATATCTTTGAATTTCTTCCCAGATGTGTGCAGGTTGCATCACGATGGTTTCCTTCACCATAAGAACGGCGGATAAATGTATATATGTAAATCGGAAATCGAAAAACACATCGGTACATAGCGGGATTCGAACCCAGGACCTGTAGATTCCAAGTCAAGTGCTCGACCCCTGAGCCACCGACGCTCATCCCTGTCATTATCTTTCACAAAAACAGAGAAAACAATATATTTCAAACGGAGGTTTTGGTCTTAGAAACTCACGGTAAGTCACTGATCTCTATAAATGGATAGGCTATTGCTTGGAAATGACAGAATGCTGCGTCACAAGCCGCTATCAGCACCAAAATGGTGAAAAATAGGCACAAAATACTATGTCTTATAGCCAGTCCATTTATAGGTCAGTGCTTTAGGTCTATAGGTGATTTAAACATATTAATGCTAATTTCTATGTGCAAACGTTCGCTACTTACAACTAAACTCAATGAGAGCATTTATATTATATCCCCAATAGTTACAAGCCTTTATTAATGGGGGAGCTTCAGGCAAATGCGGCCTTAATCTTCAAAATGCCAATTAATTCATATTTTCCTTAGAAGAATCTTAAACTAAGAAATGAAACGCGCATTTAAATGTCGAACTCTTAACATTTACATACTAATATTATCTTCAACTTTTTCAATATGATAAAAAAAAATCATTTACAATGGTTCATATTTGAAATTAGTTTATTGAAAGTTGAAAATGTTTGATAATTTCATCCACACTCAGAGTTAAATCAGTCACTAAGAGTCAGTTTTTACATAGTTTTTTACTAGACTGCTCAAGTAAAACAATTTTGAATGTGACAGTTTAACATCTAAGTTACGATTTTCTGCTTTAATTTAAGTCAATTTAATTCATACGATTATTATATAAATCGTCAATAATTATACGCGTGAACGCATTATATCACAGCCAAAATGGCCGACATTTGCCCAACGAACGCGCCCCTTCTTAAATATTAACTTATAATTACAATACCAAATCTCACAAGACTTTGTTAATTGAATGCGATTTTAATATTCATCTATTTATACAATTAACTGTCGCCCGCGACTCCGTTCGTGCAGAATTAAAAAAAAAGTAAGTATCCTATGTGTGCTTCCAGGCTATGTTCTACATATATACCAAATTTCTGCGAGATCCATACAGCCTTTCGCATTTATAATACTAGTAAGATTAAGATTGCAAACTAGCTATTTCCAGCATGTACAGTTATGTTTTATTTAATAGATGAATCAAGATAATAAAATGTTTAAATTGTTATTAAATGATAATAAGAGTCAAAAAAAGGTAAATAAATGATAGCTATATGATACAGTCAAACTTAAATAAGCGAGGAACCTCTATGAGCAAAAGTCATACGGGAGACTCGAGTTTTTCTCGCTTATAGAGGTTTCTCGATTATCCAACGGGGCTATTAAAAATGCTTTCGCTTAGAAGCGACTCCATAACGAATTACAAAAATGACGCGCGACAATTACTTGATTTATGGAAAGTTATTATCGCTATACATTTTTAAAGTTAGGTATAGAATCACTTCGGAGGGAATGCATTTTGTCTAGCCCCGCAGGTTTTATACATTTACAAGTTAGGTATGTATTTAAAATATAAAACCGCATTCAATTAACGTCACCATAACTATTTCAATATAAATAACATTGGTGTGACATTCAACAGTAAAACAATGCTACAACTAGACTAGTTACCTTCGCATATGCTTTTGCATCGGATACATCAGTTATTTATATTTACAATAATTGTTTTTATTCCTCATAACAATAAAGTAGTCGGTGTCGACACCAACTACTTTAGGACTCTAAACTAGTCGGTGTCGGCACCAACTACTTTAGGACTCTAAACTAGTCGGTGTCGGCACCAACTACTTTAGGACTCTAAACCTGTCAGTGTCGGCACCAACTACTTTAGGACTCTAAACTAGTCGGTGTCAGCACTAACTGCATTAGGGCTCGTTATTTTTAACACTTTCTTAAATTTTTAGGACTTTTTAGTGTCAAAAGAACAAAAAATACAATTTGCTAGGATGTAAATTGGTAACAAAACACATTGAGATTTGAAGTGCATGTTATTTGAAATTTTAAGCAACGGATGATCTTATACAGAAATTTATTTCAACAGTTCTCTCATGACTGTAAAAAAAGTTGGTTTAGTATTATTTAATATGTCAATACTTCACAATAATTTCAGAGCAGTAAAATTATCTTAAGATCTTCTTGTACAATATAAATGCAATTAGGAACTAAAATGTGAAGATATATTGACATTTTACGACTAAATTATACATTTGAAAATTTAAGATACGCGTCCATTCGCCCGCGCCGGACGCACCGCACGCACGGCCCTAAAGATTTTAGTGCGGCGCAGGCCAATGTACGCGTACCTTTAATCTCTTTCAATTTGCTGACGAATTAAACAGGATTTTTTAATCAAGAGTTTCCCATAAAGCCTATACAGAAAAATGACAATATGTTTATGTACAGATTTTTCGTCAATGGAAACCCACGGTTAGGTTTAAAATTTTTGAATCGAAACATAGTATTCAGTTCACCAAATGATTTAACATTACTATTTTGTATAATTTGCACAGAACACTTGAGCCATGATAGACACAGCGTAAAATCTTATCACTATCACATTATTTCACAACTTCACTATTAACTGTGTATCCGTTGCAGAAACGCGTTCGCAAAAAGCGACTTAATCACTAAGCGATAGAGTTTAAAATTCACTGCGACCCGACCGGCAGAGGTCCACAACTAAGCTTCAGCACCAGCAAAGTTCCGGAACCTGCAGTTCCATGCTAGCACAACTCCGGAGAGTCAGCTCGAGGCGGAGTTGCGGTTTACAGCGTCTGTGGCGTGTGCTTCGACGGCTGGCGCTTCAGCCGCCTGCTGACGGGTCACTGTCGGTTGTTCTTGTCGATGTTGTGGAAGGCCCAGTTGAAGGACGTCTTCCACGAATTCTTCACCGCCTCGATGAACTTCAGTCGGAAGTGCTCCAGCGCTTTCTCTTCCGATAAATCCATTACCTAATTACATGAATTAATAGTTCATTAAACATGACATAGAAAATGAAATTATTTTTTTTCTTTCATAGTATAGTAATATTATTCATAGATTAATTATAAAAAAATAAAAGAACTGTATATAATGTAGCAAATATAATATAACATAGCACATACCAATGTTTCTCTGAGATACTGCAAGTCTTTCTCTGAGCGCAGTTCCGGCAGACCCGTGGAGATCATCATGGAGAACAGGGACAGGATCAAGTGACCATGCTTCCTCAATATTTTAAATGCCTAAGGAGAAAAAAATAAACATCCGAATGATTGTCACCCTACTAACTATATAATTATTTTTTATTATATGCATTGTATTAAACATATTAGCATCTTTTTTATGCACTTAGAAAAGAAACATGACAACATGTTCCAGTACGAATGTCACGGCAGTAGTCATCATCATCAGCTCACTATACGTCCCCACCGAGGGGCACAGAGCCTATCCTAAGTTAAGGGTGATTAGGCCATAGTCAACCACGCTGGCCAAGTGCGGGGTGGTTACGGCAGTAGTATTTGACGGTAAATTTTATTATGGACTACAAATTAGTATTGATGGAAAAAATTGCATATATAGTCGACATGGCTAAGTGACAGTTCAAGGGACCGAGATATTTGCTTATAGAGATTTCTCGCTTACCCGAGTTTCTCACAGATAGAGGTTTCTTGCTCATCCAGGTTCGACTGTATATTTTTATGTAATGGCATTCACAAACATGTCCAGCCGAGAGTGCATTAAATTAGCAATATTTTTTATATATATTTACCGTTTCGCAATGTTCTTTGAATATCTTAAAGTCCACAGCCTCGTTGCCGCCGGATACACGCTGGCCCTTGTTGATGACGTGTATGAAGTCATGTGTGAGGACGAAGGGCACGCGCTCGCGTTTGAACCCGTACTTCTGCTTAAAGTGGCCCAGGAAGTGGCCAAAGTCAATGTGGAATAGCTGCAAAGAAAAAAGTAGTTCTAGAAATTTCTCAAGTAGGTGCTTACAGATCATAGATGTAATCTAAACTGTATGTCTAGATTTTTCAATGCAATAATCTAAGTGAACTTTATAATTTGTAAGTAGCCTATGTGATCTTCGAAATTATTTTCTACATCTATGCAAAATTATAGCGAAATATCTTTAGCCCTTCTAAGAAAACATCCATCCATCCATACATACGTCGAAACTTTCGCATATATTATATTATTGAGATGTATTGACCCACCTGTCCACACTTCTTGACCATAATATTATCAGAATGTCTGTCAGCGATGCCCAGCACATACGTGGCGACACAATAACCCGCACAGCTCATTGTGAACTCCTCCACCGCCTTGTTGAACCCGCTCTCACTCGGGTTCTGTTTTCTCAGCCATTCTGCAATCAATCAATCAACACGTAAATATCACTTTCATTAAATAAATATAATATAAAAGGTGTCGTCCGCGACTCCGTCCATCCGATATGTGTTCTTCCAGATTATGTTTTATATCTGTACCAAATTTCATCAAGATCTATTGAGAAGTTCCAGAGATACCTCCTAACAAACATCCATCCATCTAAACTCTCGCATTTATAATGTTAGTAAGAAGTAAAGTGTACTTACGGAATAAATTGGCTTTGTATATTGTAGATGCGGCGTTGAATAGCGCACTCTGCTTCTGTATGTTGGCGACAGTCTCCGCGTCGTCCACCACCTCGATCATGCCCACCGCGTACTCCATTGATATGCAGTTGTATGGGTTCAGTCTGCACATATACATAAAAACATATAAACCATTTGCTCTCGGCCGCGACTCCGACCGCACGGAAGTAAAAAAAAAGCTTCATTACTACATAAAATATTCTTCCAGAATATGTCAGTACATAACAAGTTTTTATGCAACCTTCAGGTCTACAATTGAGATTATTCCTTAATATTATACCTAAAGTCATATCCCGCGTTCTTCCACAGCCTGTCCATGATGCGCAACATCTGCAGCGTGAACATATCCTGGCGCAGGTCGTCTCCTATCTTCAAGATTATACGAATGTCCGCGCCCGTCGGATCTACGTTCTCAAACTCCAGCATCAGCGGCCGCATCTTACTGTCCATTACTCGACATCGTTCCGGTCTGGAACATAAAACAGTTTGTTTAAATGAAATCCTTAAAATAACTTGGGTATTTTATGGAATATATAAACCAAACTCATTAAACTTAAAGAGGCCTTAATTTGAGACATTACCGACAGACTACGTGAATGGTATTCATCAAACATCACAACCATCAAGAACACTTTTGATATGATTCGCGAAGTCTTTACTATCGCTTGGTAAGTACTGAAGGCAGAAATTAAATTATTTGGTTTCAAATGTATGTTACATACATAGATTTGTGTCATAAAGAGGTTGAAAAAGTCGGCTTTTATTAAATAATGATAGAAATGAACTGACTTGATCTTCTTGCAGATGAGGCTGGGCGTGAGGGGAGAGACGAAGTCGCAGAGCGTCTCAATGCAGTGCTGCTCCTGCAAGTGTTGGTGCAGCGCCGCGCGCGCCTTTGATATCTCTTTCTTCTTACGCACACATTGACTTGCCCCTAGAAATATAAAAAATAGTATTACTGAAACATTCACATAAGACATGTGATAGATTTTCATATGAATAAGATATTTATAATTGGCAGTGTGGCATCAGGGCAATATTTCGACTTACGCGACGCCTAACATTAGCCAATCTCTTTACGTTACCTTATATTTGCTAAAACAAAGGTTACTGAATTTCCCATGAATGGAGTCACGGGCTATAGCTAGTTTAAATATAGATGAAGTACATACATTTGAGTTTGTCTAGGCAGGTGATCTGTCGCATGAGAGTGTTGATGTGGTCCTGGCAGCCGCGGCAGTACGCCTCCAGCATCAGCCCGAAACGCACCGACACCGCCGCAACGTGCATCTCAGAACTACGACACATATTTAAACAACAAATATTTATTATATTAAAAACATGGTAAAAAATTTACTGTACATTTAATATTAAAAAATAGCTTTTTATCCCCTAAATAAAAAGTATCCTTAATCCAGAGGGATCTGTTGAATTTATATTAATTTTGATAAATCTTGAGAAAAAATCCTTTACTAACCGTAAATGCCAGAATAAGAAGTGTCCAATGGTCATGTTATTGTAGGCGCGTTGCAACAGGAACACGGACAGGTCGCACATCAGGTACGACTCGTGCTTCAGCGCCTGCACCAGCTGCAGCAAATACAATAATAGGTTCTCGTCCCTGCAATACAGAACAAAATCTTGTATGAGTATCATGACGTCACTTAAGTTAACCCTCTGAATGATGTTGGTATCCTTTGGCAAAACTTTAAATCTGCAATATAATTAAAATAAAATATAAATAAAAATTAAATACTATTCAAAGTCATAAAAGATTAAAAAAAAAATTAGTTAACAAAAATTTAATTAAAGTATTTTGTATTCAAATAATCTTATAACAATGTTCTTCCAAATTTAAACCTTTTATTATACATTTCATATTTTAACACTACTGCAAAAAAGCAAATTTTAAATTATTTACCAAATACCATATCAACTCCATCTATCGGTGCGCCCTGTAAATCAAGCTTACCATAGTTCACCGTTGCGGGTCTCTCATCGAGACTCCAGTAAAGCAACGCACCTGATCTCTGCCAGGCACTTAACAGCGAAGCTCCTGACTGCTGCATCAGCGTACGCATAGTCCAGCAGTTCCAGCGCCGACTCCACCCGCAGCATGGGCCAGCCGGCGACCATCCGCGCCACGCTCGCAGCCTCAGCGCGCTCACCCCATTCCACACATGACAGCAACTTTGGTAGTAATTCCGGCGCTTCCACGCGGAAATATTCCCTGTTAAATTGTTACAATAGAAAATAATAAAGGTACCTATGATAAGTTTAGTTTTACCTAATCGACCAGTCTCCACAATTAACGTTTACTGCTTTAGTATTATCGAGAAAAAAAAATATTTCGTAAAAATAACGCATCTGCGTTGTTCATAATGAAAAATCAATTTTTTAAAAATTCTTGTCTGTCTGTCTGTATGCCTGTCGGCAAATCGGGGGTAAGTTAAATATACTTTTTATTATTTATAAAAAAATCAATATATACCTGGAAGCCCAAATGTCTTTCTTCTCTTGCTCGTGCATTTCGTACATGGGGTCCTTTTCCGCAGTAACCCGCAACTGCTCGAAGTCGCGGCTGAGGCGAGCGATGACGTCAGGCGAGCCCAGCTCAATGTCGTCAGCGTAGGCTTTCACTGTCTCGTGCTTAGGGAACAGTATCGGGTACTGACAGTCGAAACTGAAACAGAACAGAAATTAATGAAATACAAAGTTGATCCAATGTCACTTCGCTTTATTTTCGATATCTTTTCTTTACAATTTATGATAAAATAAAAATATAATTAAATGGTATGTTGCATTAATAATGTAAGCATAGACCATTCTTCATGTTTTAATCTGTACTGAATAAAATGTACTATAGTTTCAAACATATCATTATATTCCACTAGTTTTTCCTTTTTTAAATCGTCACATATGGGTCGAGGCAAAGTCACCTACTGTGTTATGGCAAACTTTTGGCATTTTTTTTATTTTAAATAAAAAAAAAGATTTACATAGATTACATAGGATTTTCTCGCAGTTTCACGTAGTTAATATGATAAGTGGTATAGTAGCAGTAGTGTGACACTCACTTAGAGAAGCAGACCTGCAGCGCTGCGCAGGAGTCAGTGCTGGGGTTGGAGACGACGGTGCCGAGGGGATGCAGCAGCCAGTCGTCGCCCTGCGTCTCGTCCGCCACGTGCGTCCACATGTACAGCGTCAGCCCGCCCGTGCGCAGCTGCTCCTTGTAGTCGAATATCATAGTGTTCGCCCACGCCAACTTGTTTATAGAATCCTACACACAAAAATACACCAAATTCTATTTACATATTATTTTGTGTGTTCTACATCTATAACAAATTTCATGCAGCTCTCCAGAATAGCCTTCTAACAAACTTCCATCCATACATCCAAACATTTCTATTTATAATATTAGTAAGATTAGCAAGATTTACGGCAATCTCCACACAAACAGTACTACAAAAGCATTTCCACATACCTTGGAGTCTTTCCCCCGTCTCTTTCCCTTGGTCTTAGTGATTTCATAGATAACAAAGCAGAGGCGGGCCATCCGCGGCATGTTGTACACTTTGATAGGAAAGGTGAGCTCCTTGTCCCACTGCGCCACGCCATCCTTCGACGCTGTTTTTACTTCAGTCTTCTGAGCCTCGCATAGAGCTTTGCCTCCGTGAAATATACCAGCTTGGCAAACAACCTGACAAAAAAATTGTATGATATTATCAAAAGTACATTTGACAACTTGAAGTTTTACTTTTAATAAATATACAGGATATCATAAAATCCACTTGTCCTTGTTATCCATAGGTGATCAAAAAAAGGTAAGGGAAAAAGGATTAAAATTAGGCCTTCGGAACACACATAAGACAGGACACGGGATTACTTTCACTGAGGCATGTCTTCTGTGTGGTGGTGGTATTGCACCCATTTGTGCAACAGAAATTATTGTTTCCGCGGTTAATACTACTGTACTTTACTACTCTTTCTCTCAACAAGTTTTTGTATATGACATTGGAAATCTGTAGAAAATTTGATGCAGCAAGCTTACCTCTACGGGTCTGTCCACGTTAAGGCCGCTTACACTCTCCACCTTACACGTGTAGTTCTTGTAAATATTCCACGAAGACTCGTGGTGGTTTTTCTTCTTGCGTATCGTGTTAGAGTAATCTGGGGGAGCCTGCCGCCTTTCTATTGGTGTATCACAGCCCACTGAAAACAAATTTAAATAATTATTTTCTTATCGAACATGGGTTAACGTTAAAAATTCGCAGAGTTCTTGTTCCAGTATTACCATAATATTAATATCTTACTATTATTATAAATGCGAATGTTTAGATGGATGGATGGATGTTTGAGGGTATCTCCGGAACGGCTCTACGGATTTTGATGAAATTTGGCACACATATAGAACATAGTCTTGAACTACACATAGGCTACTTATTAAGTTTTTTTTAAAATCTCGCGCGGCCGGAGTCACGGACGACAACTAGTGATAAGTGAGTCGTTTTCATAGCCCGCGTTGCCGATAACTGTATTAAGTTGCTTGTCGTTCGTTTATTGTTGATTTGTTGTGAAAAAAGAACACTAATTAACAAACTTAAATGTTTAAATAATTACGTAATACTTACATGTCAATTTGTCCATACTGACGGTCATGACTTGAGGTACACCGTCTTTTGCTAACATCTCTTGTATATAAAGGAACTGTATGAGGGGCTCCTTGCCGAACAGGTATTCCTCCCTCCCGCACACCTTGAGCACGTAACTCCGGGGGTCCTCACCCCGCATGTTGAGAGAGTTCACCTTCTTCTTCAGTATCGTGTCGATGTGCTGCTGCGGAGTTCGCGATACTGGCACGTTGGTCGTGAATGAGAACTGTCAAAAAAAAAAGTCGCAGGCATTAGCTAGTAAACTAAGGATTGTATTCTACAACCCTATATTCAACCTCTTTATAAATTAAAAAAAAATTACAGTGACATTTTCAACTGACACAAAGTTGTCAACCCTCACTTCTGACACATTATAAACCGTATTATTTTAGTATTTATAATCGTATTTCAAATAAAAATGTTGAAATCACACTTCGACATCAGTCAGAGAGGCGAAGCTGAGGAAGAAGTTGTAGAAGAAGAAGAAGAAGAGGCGGCGAGGAGTGATTCAAGTGTGGTGGAGGAAGCCAAGAAAGTAACAGTTTTAAAAACGAAACCAACAAGCGCTGAGAGAAAACTCAACAGGTCTGAAGTGAGTGTCCGTCAAAGCGTGCTCGGAAAGACCGCGGATGGTGATGGGTAAGGACAAATTTTTGAATCTTAATACAATTTCTAAAGTTTGATTGGAAAATGATATATACTTTTTATTTCTAGTTACGCTTTCCTAAAAGCAACGTGTACGGGCATGAGATTAACCGACATAAGTGCTATCACTTCATTTAAGCATTTACAATTTATTGACGTGTCAGACAACTTCCTAACTACCGAAGCTCTGCAAGTGGTTACGAAAATACCATTCCTGGTACTAATACACGCCGATAAAAACAATCTAGAATCAGCCTATTTGAAGAAATCTAAATATTTACAAGTTATAATAATGAACAACAATACCATATCATCAGTTTACGATGTTTATCATCCAGAATTAAGTACATTAGAAGTGGGTTACAATGAAATTGAAAAAATCGACTTTAGAGACCGAATGCCTACACTGAGATGTCTTGACTTTCGTTATAATCGAATTTCAGATATATCAAATTTAAATTTTCCCAACTTGGACAGTTTATATTTAGCTGGGAACAAGATAACGAGTCTTGTAGGTATTGAGAGTCTGGTCAATTTACGTATTCTTCACGTTCGTAATAATCCGATCAAGTTATTAAATGGTTTTATTCCTGACCAAACAAAACTGCAGTACATCAATTTAAGAAACTGTAAGGTGACAACAATGACACAAGTCAAGAAGTTACAGGTGAGAATAAATATACTAAACTCTTTAATTACATTAAAAAACATAATTATTTAAAAGTAGAACATTTTATATATTTTTTTTACTAAAACTATGTCATGTTAGCTGGCCTTAAATTTCTACACTAACTATACTTCGCGTAAAAAAAAACTTTCCATTTAAATTACTGTTAGTTATACATAAAAGCGTTGATATTCCTTTAGTGTTTAATTTAGATTGCATATTCCTTTAGTGTTTGCCCGCACTAGAAATAATAGTACTGAAGGGGTGTCCATTCATGGGAGGTACTGGTGAAGAGGGCACCGAAGTGGAAGAGGATGATAGTGAACTAAGAATAGAGGTTTTAGCAGCATTACCTCGATTGAAGAGGCTTAATAAAGGCATATTTACACCAGAGGAGAGGTAAGATGTTAAACCTTTAACATTATTTACAATCAATCATTACTGTATAATATATAAGTAATTGATAGAATATTGAGAGTCGATTAGATAATTCTTACAATCGCTATAAATATTTCTTTGTATTGTCTTACAAAATAAACAAAACATGAAACATGAAATTGCCATAATTATGTTTTTATCTCAAATTAAAAACAACTGTCAAATATTTAATTGAAGATTTTTAAACACATGTATTTATACACATTGAGTTTTTAGGTCTGAAGCTAAAACTCTTATGACTCAAATACTCGAGGAAGGTGAAAATGCGACTGAAGAAGGAAGCGAGGAAGCTCTTGAAGAAGATTTAAATGACATGTAAAATAATGCATTCAGTGCTACCAACTTATTAGCACTTTGAAATGTAAAAATCGTAATGACACATGTTAAGACATAAATAAATAAAGAATACAACAGACAGATGTTTTATTTATTTTTATGTTGGCAATATATTTGAACACTAACTTCCATGGCACTATAAAGAAATCCGTTACACTATATTTACACTACACCCTTTGAAGTTATCTGATTAGTTTGTCTCTTTATTCAAATCACATTTGTAAAAACAATGGCTACATAGACAATGATTTGACAAAATCATTAATGATATCCAAGTTTTTCTTTATATGTAAAAAAAACATAAATAACAAAAGTCATTTCATTTTTAAAATTAAAAAAGAATCACTGCTGAAACTTGGAGTTATGTTAGAGAATCACCCAATGTAAATTTAACTTTTAATTATATCCACTTACCTCGGTATTAGCAACTTTGGTGACAAGAATAAAACAATTGTTGTTCAAATGGCTTGTAAGAGTAGTGGGCACAGCGGGGCTATCTGCTAGTCTCGGTGGACATCTATACCGTAGTCTTTCTAGCCTTGTGCTCTGTGCCCTTTTGATCATACTCTCTTCTGCCAGGTACCGCATTCGCATCCGAAAGTCATTCACTTCTGAACTTTTTAGATTGTCAAATTCATTTAAACCTAAATAGTATTAAATATTTTTTTTAAATAAGACATACTTTCATTAAAATATCCCATAAAAGTGAGAACTAAACAAGTCCTCATTTGCCTAAAGTTGTACACAAATCTTATTTTATCTATATCTTTATTCTATATGTCCCCTAATTATATGTAGAATGAATCACAGATTTTTTGGTTGAAAATATGATAATTTAACCTATTTTACCTCTATCCCAACTTACTTTGTTTAGCCGCTAAAAGGCTTTAAAGGTTGCAAATTATTTTACATTTATACAAACATCTCAAAAAGTCTTACATAGATTTTATTCATATTAAATACAGGGTTTTTTTCACAAATTACACCTTTTTGTAAAACAATCCTTTGTCATAAACCTACAGAGGGCTCACAAACAAAAATGAATCATTTCTTTGCGACCACCTAATATTTTTGACCAAGGAATCTGTGGTATTCCATTGTACACATCATTCTCCGACACCATGTATATTAAAGTTATTTTTTCCTTCATATGCACATAAACAATTTACAATTGATATTACCAAATATCACCAATAACCTAATGCAACAAAAACAGATACACAACAAAAATACTGATTCATGGGGGTTTTTTCCAAGCTTTTTTCCTGTTTACAGTATTTTTTTAATCATACGAAAAACATTAGTTGTAATGATAAAATATAAAATGACTCACCCTTTCCTATCAAATTACTTATGTGTGTGTTCAACAAATGCTCTCCAGGCCTTTCAATGGACCTTTCTATTATAAGTAGTACTCCGCAAGATGGTTTTATGTCTCTGAGTCGTTTATTCTCATCATCCACTTCCTCAGTAACTGCTAGAGAGTTGATGAACTGGAAAACATATCCTGTCATCTCATGGAGCATGCCAAATAGTGGATATTTCCCAGCTTGATCCCATAATTCCTGAAATATTAAACATGTTATGTAGAAATACTTGCAATGAAAAGAGTTACATCTGATTTCTGCTACTTATATATCTCCATTAAATATGTTCATCATGCATAATGTCCCCTATTAAATACCAATAACTATAACTAGCTGCCAAATGATGAGGGCAGGGGAATAGTTACATATACTCTTCCTTTACCAGTATAAGAAATGTTTTTGTTGTTTTGAAGATGTAACAATATTTTGAAGGAAACCTTTATGTAAGAAGGTAATAACGAATAATTTTGACTGCAAATGTTAGGAATATTCTGTTGTGTAGGGATCAAAGGTGTTCACTCGTCATATCATAACATTACACTTTTTTCATAGTAAATAATAAATTTTGTGATCAGTAACAAACATAAAATATTGTGTCGCATGCCATCAATGGTATGTGTGTCATTGCTTCACTATCCTCTGCATAATGATTGTGAGTAAATGGTATTTTTCTTTATATAATTTTTTTCTTTAAATTCTAAGCCTTATCAATATTTATATCCTTATCTTTCTAATAGTTATAATGAGAAGAGATGGGTCCCAAAATTAGTATTTATTGTTAGATTGGCCAAAGTACAGTTAACTTCTATAATCACTAAACTGGACTATTTTAGATCAATTTCCTTATAAATTGTTTTACTAATTTCCTTGCCTGTTTTAATACAATTATATAAAATACAATAAAGGTAAAAGGGTAATGTATAATATTTTAATAACTTCTGAAACTAGTATATATAAAAATAACAGTAAAATTACATCCCACTTATTAATAAACATATGCTAAAAAATGATAATGATCCTTTGTAATCTATATAAGCAGCAAAATGTAAACAATGTGATGACTTTCTAAAAATCAAACTAACTTATCTATGCATGTTACACAATAGTAACCTACTTCTGTAGTGCAAAGGAAATTTTATGTTGGTTCAAAGTCATGACTCACGCTCGCTTAGGATGTTATTGTGAGCTGTCTGCACTAACCTCCTTCACATCCTGCAGTGTTGCATCCCAGCTCACTGTAAGCGGCATATACACGGAGTTGGGCATCAGGCATATCAGGTCAACGTGGTCGGACGTCGAGGACGTCCAGTAGTCCCACGTATTTGGGCAGCTCGGTGCGGGTACCATTGTTTTGATTGATCTCTTACTCGACCACTCAAATTATCCCCACAACATTTTTACACCTTTCACTGAAAACTTGCTAGTTAGCGACCGAGTCGCTGTTGATCACTGAAAATATTATGCACTAAGTTACTTAACTATATCGAAACCACAATGTTGAATCATAGCATTTCCTGGTATTTTGATTGGGGGGCAAATCGCCATTCGAAAAGAAACTGTCAATGAAATTGCACAAACAACATTGGAACCCAATTCTTTAACACAATTTATAAATGCGAATACCTGTATAGACAATTTACATAATTAATGTTGCATCAACAAATTACAAATCATAAAAATACTTTTCTGAGAAATTGTAAATAAATGATAAAGATTACGTGCAACAATCTACCGTAAGTACTAAGACTGAAAAAATAAAGTAATTGGCTATGGTAAAATATTTTTTTATTTGTTGTGATGTCAACATTCTCCTTTCGACTCTATTTAATTTATTTGATTCGAATAAATTAGCATTCAAATGCTGTGAGATCAAGTTCATTATTATCTTCATTTGATATAAAAGGTTATCTTAAGCTTTATAAATACAATACCGACACAAAGTTTAAGTTTAGTCCCCAAATCTCCCTTTTCAGTCTACTTGGCGAAAGACTAGGTCTGTATTTCGAAACGAAACTCAGTAAAACTAAGTCCTGGATGTAGTTAAGACTAACTTTTCTTAACATTTTTGTTTGTTAAAAAAGAGTACGATTGGGTGTGAAGATTAAGTCCCAACCTACTCTTTGGGATCTTCTGAATCTCTATGCAAATCCTCTATATGCTCTATAGTATAAATCCTAACCTTAAATCATCTTCAATCCAATCCATAAAATAAAAACTTGCCAGATTAAGTTTTTGGGTTGTGTGGTCTCGTGATACAAATGCTATCAAGGTTAATTGAAATGGTACAATTTTCGTGACCTTTTTACTAAAAGTATGATGTTCGAGCATTCTATTAAAGTACCAAGGCACTATAAAATTGCTGCGAATATTTTAAAAAAGGTTTCCACAGAAGGCGGCAGCGTTAAAACTTTATTGTACGATAATAAACTTCGTCATTTCGTGAGTATATTCTTAGATATTTAATATAGATATTTACTAAACAGTTCGGTAATTTAATGCCGCTTTCAATGTTGTATTTTCAGAGAACTAATGTGCTATTTGCACTTATAACCGAAACTATAAAACATGCTGCACAAATTGACAAAATTTTTGATAGTTGTAGTCTACTTAAAAATGAATCACGATTAGATCCTTGGCTAGCAAAAATTTTAACAGCAGAATTGCTGTTTGGTAAAAAAGCTTTACCTGGGAAAAGTAAACCAGAACAAACAATATTATCATACAAAGAACAATTTGAGAAATATACAGATGACCATGAAGATGATTTGAAGTCTAAAGGTAATTACTTTTATTTATTTTTCAGATCAAAAACAACAATTGAAAATACTCTGAAATGGCTGATAATTCTGAGGGTCCGCTGATACCAGCTCATACTAAGCGAGTGGCTTTAGTACTTGCAAATTTGTTTTTATACAGTGTAGCGATGTTTACACTTCCTTTTATTGCATTTTTTGGTATAAGACACATACTTACTGATGTTTATCCAATGGATACATTTCCGAGGACAGCATGGTCAGTTTTTGGTGCAGTTGTGGTAGTGAATACAATTATTTTTATATTTGCTTACAAAGCATATTATGAAAAAGAATATGATGAGCATGGAAATGAAATTGATCAACATTCCTACCCGACAAATAAACTGCCAACTGCATCAGAATCTGACAAAACTACATTAAATTTGAAAAAAGATTGATTGCAGTATTAAACCAAAGTTATGGTCATTCCAAATATTGTATTATGAATTATTAAACCCAGTGTAATTTATTAAAGTAGAAATAAACAATATTTTAACAAAACACAATTGTTTGAGTTTAATTTTTTTTTATTGTTATTGTTTTAAGGTATAAAGTTGGAAGTATACATTGTCTTTTTCTCCAGTCATCAAAGTATACATACATGATTTATTTTACATACATTTTAAATTTAAAAGTACCAAACGAAATTACATAGTCAAATAACTTTGTCAAACACTAGAGACAACAAATTTAATCATACTTAGTTTAAAGGTGTACACTTTAAGTGGATACCAAAGAGAAGATTCAACGATTCTTGGTAAATATTTGACTTGTCAGATAAGCAGAAGTATATTATCTTAAATTGTTATCTTTATCACTCCTAGGTTTCCCATTCTTAAGATACATTTATAAATTTTATCACAGTTGTTCGCAGACCGAGATATGTACGTGTTAACACGAATCTCTTGACTACATCTGATGCGATACGAGCCTTCCAGGATGAGGAGTATCAATTCATCAGATGCACGGGTGGCTCCTACGATGACTATCTCAAACAAGTACAAGGTCTTACGGAGTATGTCTTCACACAGGACTACCATGTGAAGACTATGTTTGTTTTTTTCCCTGGTACAAAGTTTCATGAACATGAACTGTATTTGGAAAATAAGATTATATTGCAAGATAAGGTATGTAGGTATAAACAAGGAATTCGTACTTAGGGTTTTAATTCTTTTTTTTTATTTTGAGAGATGTTTTAGGCAACAGCTCTGGCAGTCGTCCTTTTGGCTGCACCTCCTGGTAGCGTGGCATTGGATATGTGCGCAGCACCCGGCATGAAAACAACGCAATTAGCTGCGTTTATGAGAAATCAGGTAATAAGGTGATTTGCTATAAAAATCTACTGCATCTATTGTGACTACTGTTAGACATTACATATTTTAGACTACTATTTACTTTTTTGATTGTCTCATTATTTTTGTCTCAGGGAAAGATTTACGCTGTAGAAAGGAACGAGCAACGTTATAAGACGCTGTGCGATTTTGTAGAGAAAACCGGATCAAAGTGCGTAGAAACATTACACAAAGATTCTTTAGAAATTAAACGAGGCGAGTACGATGACGTGGAATATATACTCTTAGACCCTAGTTGTTCTGGTTCAGGTAATTACTAGATTTAATAAAAAAATAATTTGTAAAATTGTTGATAAAAAAAATTATAAATTCTTATTTCGATTTTCAGGGATGGAGTTTTGTGTACACAACTATATCGAAGATACGAGGTTAGCAAAACTTACATCATTGCAAGAAAAGTTTTTAAAACATGCAATGAATTCATTCCCAAAAGCAAAGAGAATAGTTTACAGCACATGTTCATTATATCCAGAAGAGAATGAAAGAGTCATTACAAATGTTGTAAAAACATCAAGAGCTAAATGGAGAGTTCAAGATGTAAAAGAACTGTTAAAAGGTCAATGGAATAATTTCGGTTCCGGAATGTATGGCAGTATTGGCACAAGATGTTTATACGCAAAACCTGAATCAGATTTGACTACTGGATTCTTTTTAGCTGTATTGGATAGAGATCAGAAAGATTTAGAAAAGAAAGAAAGCAATGAAAACAATTCAGTTAAAGAAGTTAGAAAAGAAAAGAAAAATAAAACCAAAAAGAATATTGATAATGACAATAATGCTGAAATTAATGATAAAACAAAGCAATTGGAAGATAATGAAATTGCTGAAGGCAGAAGTGAGGACGAGATAAGGAGCATTAAGAAAAATAAAAAGAAAAAGAAAAAATCCAAACAAGACAATGACTGTTCAGATATTGCAATAGAAGAAAAGGATATAAGCGACGTTATTGAAGTCGTGAAGAAAAAATCTAAAAAGAAGTCTAAGAAAAATTCTAACCTTGAGGATGCAATACAAGTTGATGAAGTAGAAAACTCGGTTAATGATACAAAAGAATCAAGCAATGAAAAACCTAAAAAGAAAAAGAAGAAAAAAGACAAAACCAAAGAAATAAATAACACAGAAAATAACGATACAAGCGAACTGGCTGAAAATATGGATGAAGAAATTCAAAAGAAAAAACGGAAACGTGATTCCGATACCATAATTCATGAGTCAAATAATGATTGTTCAACTCATCATTCAAAAAAGAAGAAAAAGAAAGACAAATATTTAATGGTCGAAAATGACGATAATAATGAACTGGAAGTACAGAAAAAGAAAAAAAAGAAAAAGGTTAATAGTAGTTAAACATTATGAACTTTTGTCTTTACAATTCTTAAAATAAATCAGAAATCGTAATTGTTGGGTGTGTTTTATTGACCTTTTTTTACAGGAAATTGACAAAAAAGTTTACGGCTATTATAATTCTGTACCTTTGTACGATGAAATAATTGTGTTAATGTTTGATAATACCGTTGCCTTTAAAAGGCTAATCTTTCCATTACTTTCTCTATTTAGGTTAGTACAATTGTAAAATTATAATTACTTATTCTAATCGTACTTAGCTTAAGCAAAGTTAATAAATCCGTAACGCTTAAGTGGGGCAAACGTCATAAACGATGCTTACAGTCTAACCACTTTCCCGCAAATGAAATACCTTATTTTTTCCTTACCTCGCTTTATCATTTGATTATGAGTCTTATAACGTCAATATATAATTCACTTTTGATTGATGAAGGACTGTTAAGCTGCACACACGCCAGCTTGTCACGAACTGTGTCGTGCGTCCTTATTTTCAACGCCCACATACAAAATACATATTCATATGAATACCTAATTGAATAATTGTTTCTTTGTTACTTTTTTTTAATAGCTGGTGTTAAATGTTGCTATGTAGGTTGCCATGTGTTTTTCCAGCTGTAATTTACGGTGTGGTTGTAAGTATTTTTGCTGTCCTGAATACATATAAGCATACGCACATTCATTTACATAAGTAAATATTAACTACGACAAAGTAATTGATGCATCTTGGATTTAAATGAAATACATACTGACAATTACATTAATCAAGCTAAAAAATGAAAAAAAAGCTCGAATTTGCATTAAATTATATTTAAAAAAGGCAATTGTAAAGTAGTAAAAGCTTAGTCATAATTATTTAAAGGTTCGATTAAAAGAACTTGAAACAATAATGGTACAACGTTAACTAAGTAGTGCACCAATTTATCGTCACCTAATTTCAACGAAGAAATATTTGATTTTTGAAACATTTATAGGTCAGTGCGTGTTTAAAGTTGGCTACTTATTTTTCTTTTGTCCTTGAGCTAATTGGGAATTGTGTTACGGCTCTCACGATCATTATTTACGTGATTTTTATGTGAACGTTTTGTAACATTATGAGCGATGGTCGTGACGAAATCTATTACTATGGTTTTATATAACATTTCGAGAAAAACATATTTGTCATCACTCTCATATACTTTGGAAAAATAAAGACAACGCTATGTTTTTGTACGTGTTTCAGTAGTCGAAACTTAAAAGTATACGGTTGTATTGAAGTTAGTTTTAGGAATAACTCGATATTTAGTATTGTAACGTATTATTACCGTAATGGCAATTTTCTTGCGTCAAACTAAATCAGTTCTTAGAAATTTCTTTGCTATTTAGTATTTGATTGCTTTAGGTAATATTCGTGAGGTTTTTATTGTGTAATTCTAAGTATTAATGATTACATTAATGTCTCTCTTAAGTAAGTTGTTAAGAGTCATTTTTATTGGAACAAAGGAACCTCACATCTTAGACGGTAAACGTAAGATATCATCATTCATTGTTACTCCCCATTTTTTTAAAGTTTAAACTGACATAATTAACGGAAATTTATGTATATAAATACTAGCTGTATTGACTCTTCCCGTGCAAAAAAAAAAAGTAGCCTATGTGTTCTTCTAGGGTATGTTCTACATCTTTGCAAAATTAAACCTAGATCCATGCAGCTGTTCTGGAGATACCTTCTAAAATACTTCCATTCTCCAAACATTCGCATTTATGATATTAGTAAGAAGTAAGATCTATCTAAATAAATAACTAACTGGTATATATTATGTACTGAAACAGAATAAACGAGTTAGTTGCTAAGCAACGAGAGTTTTCTCTTATAGGCGTGCCTCGAGGGCGGGTCCATTATCTTTTACCCTCACCTACAACCAATGAGCGACAGGAAACGCAATATTATGACAAACGTATCATTCAAGGTCTGTCACTTATGGCTAAAAAAGTGTGGTTACTTTGTCATAAATTTGAATTCTACTCCAATATGAATAGAGCATTAATTTGCTTGAATGTAATCGTGGATGAGTTTCCGTTATTGGCTGTCGTCAATCAATTAAGCACGAATTGTCGTATTGTAGTGTTGTGGTTGGAAAAACAACTGGAATAACTTTTTTACCCGCCCCAAGCGTTATATACCTAATATATTGAATTAATTCACACATTTACATCTTAAATATTAAAAGAATTTCACACAATTACCTAAAATCTAAAATATATTGCATTTTATTGTAATCATAGACCTATATTGAACATTATAAATGTTTTATTTAGTACCGTTTTAGTAATAAAGCGTTTGTTGAAATCTTTCTTAACAATCGTTCTTTACTTAGTGAATATAACACGCACAACTCTCATTTATCTTAAAACGCGCAGAATCATGACGTCACTAATGATTGAAAGCGTGCAGACTTGCTTGCTTGCCCTCTTTAAGTATTTTCAGTAAACTAGGTCTTAATTAATTATTATATATCAACGTAATAAAAATGTAAACTTATAAATAATATGAAATAATAAAAGGAACTTAATTATTTCTGAATACCCTATCATAGTTTCAGCTACGCGCTACGCAAGTACTACGACGATGTAGTCGCGTAGCTCGCACAGTTACTTTTTGAAGTTTATAATACTTTTTATACAATTAAATTTATTAGCCAATATGACTATTGTCCTTAAATAAATTATTGCAGAACAATCCCAAGACGTTTCATCAAAGAATTTCAACAAATTGAATTATTTTATATAAGTTAACAGTGGTAGAGCCCGCTTTAACTAAGATCGCACGAATAGGCCCGGCTCGCCCGTTGAAATACCACGACCACACAGAAAACAGGCGTTAAGTGGAAGCAATTCTGCGTCTCGTCCAATAAGTGTGCGTCCCGGAGACCTAATTTAGTCCTCTTTCCCTTTCCACCCTTTTCTGTTAAGGAAAGGATGGGAAGTGGAAGTGGTCTTTCCGGATAAGAAAATGCATGGAAGGGGAAAATATTTTGTTTCTGTGCATTCTCTCCTCCGTCGATTAAAGGCAGGCAACGCATATGCAATTGCGTATGTCTATGGACAACGGTCACTTCACTATTTCAGCGATTTCAGGTGGCCGCTTGCTCGTTTGCCACCTTATGATAAAAAACGTTAAGGAATACTATACGTATTATGTTTTCTTTATAATATATGGTAAACATAATCATGCTCGGTCACGATTATAACCTCAATCCAAATGAGCTAGTTGGATTTTTAAAATGTTTTACTTATTTTATAACAAAAACCGTAATTAGAGCGGCAACTATAAATCGTAAAATCGCTTCTTACTCAATCAAGACCTTTTCTTCTTCGTAATTACGTGTTCGTTATTTACCTCGTATTCTCATAATAACGCACCTACTTATAATGAAAAAAAACCTTTGTTAAATATTATAATCGATGTTCATTAACAGCAATCAACGGACTTTAACTAGCGGCACCTAAAAACTATAAGCGAATTATATAAACACGCCAGCATACGCCTTCGCTGACCCGAAGACTCCGACTGTACGTTAACGTGGCAATATCACATACATTTATCCAATTAAGTTAAACGCACTTTTTGACTCTGCATCTTACGTCTGTATAATGATAGTAGCAGATAATAGTAAAATCTTAATTAAAATTACGTATAAAAAGTTACAAACTATGTGTAAATGGCCTTAATGTACCATTTAAATGGTGTACAACAATACGAGAACTGAATAATTTGATGTAGATATAAAGAACTGTAAAATAATGAAAAAAATATTATAGTAAGTCATAGAATATTATTAAAAAAAATGATATCGAATTCGCAAAATCCAATATCAAAATTATTATGAAACATATGGTTAGGATAAGGTTCCAAAATTTAGACACGCTTATCCAAGTCAATAATCTTCGTAATACTGATAGTAATCAGTGCGATGTTTTTACTCTACTAATTAAAGTAATTAAAACTGTAAGTCGGTCACGCCGGTGTGACGTACGAGGGTGCGGTGGCCGACTCACCCCACGCGGCCGTACCGAACCTTCACTCGATTCCCTTCTCAAAACATAACCGGACGACTACTCTTGCATACTTCTTACTTACACTTAATATTAACTAATTAACTTAACAACATACTTAGAATTTTTACTTGTCTTGTGTTTAATACATTAGTTCTGTTTAGGTTTATAGTATAAATGCATTTCGCGCCAAATGCAATGTTTTTCGGATATATGTGATTTTTAAGACTGTTTAAGTGAATCGTTTGTGAAATGGCAAGTGAAGAATCCACACCTGCACCTACTGCGGTAAGTTATACTTTTGTTATGATGATTAATTACTTAATAAATACTTAATCTTGTTCGCTGTGAATAAAAATGTTTACTGATAATTTTGTTGATATATTTTGGTACACCTGAATTGGCAATAAAATGAAGATATACTTAACGAGAAATTTTAACGCTTTTATATCTTCGTACCGGATTTAAGAGTGAATATTAAGAGATATTATTCTTCCGTCTATATTTTTTTTGATAATAACTTACAAAATCTTTTTTTTTATCATTCACAAGTAGTTTTTATCAGCTATATTGTATCAAAATATATTAAAGTTTTTTCTAAATTTCTATTACCTTCTCGAAATTTAGCAGCAATTGATTCTAAATAATATATTTTCTTGCATGCGATGTATTAATAAATATGATTAACCAATTTTCTTTGAAAAACTGATTCACTTTTGATAAAACAAGGTTTTCTTTAATTTTATTTCGACGAATTATGATAAAAGTTTTTTCGTGACCTCTGTCACTTAGTCACGCGCCCACACTAAGCTCGTTAACTCTGGCGATGATCTCAAGATTACAAAAATTATATTACTTTGATACTTAAATAATTTATACATTCACGTCAATTTGGTTTCATATGCACTAATAATAATTTTGAAGAAATAATTGTGATATATGACTTCGCATCTTGAAAATTTGCTCTAACTTCTTGTAACAGTCTAAGATTAGGTATTTTTCTCTCTTAGTGAGACTGCGTATTAAATATTCTATGAATGAAATAAAGCGTATATGAAAGGCTACGATTATTGCTTGATTGAGAGCGGGTAGTGGTGGCGGGGTGCGGGCGCGGCGGGCAGTCACCGGCCGGGGCGTAGCGAGTCATGTCGCGTCGGCAGCCCGCCAAGCCGCGCCTACATTCGCGAAACCGTCCACAGGCGCCGGAACCTGTTTCGGCACCGGAACCTACACCAGCACCAGAACCAGAACAACAAGCGCCTTCTGACGACGAGAAAGAATCTGAATGGAGACCGTCCCGTCCTCCGTCCCCACCGCAACGGAACGAAGATATATCTGAAGGCTCGGAGGCCACAGTACGAGCGGTGAGACCGGAACCAACAAGTCGCTACGCTAATTTAAACTATTGGAAGGCGCGACGCGTCACATTTTACCGCAATGGCGACCCGTTCCATCCCGGGGTCGAGTTCCGTTTCAAGCCGGGAAGAGACCTCGTGTCGATGGATGCGCTACTCGACCGCTTGTCAGAGAGATTGGAGTTGCCGAGGGGAGCGAGATTCATCTTCGGTATGGACGGAGACAGAAAGTACAGATTGGAAGAGCTCGAAGACGGAGCCTCGTACGTGGTGTCGTCATATAAAACATTTAAGGTAACGTATTCAGATATTTTATGTCATTGTTTGCTTTGCAATATTATTTACTTGGACATTTCCAATGTAGAAAATTATAAATATGATTGATCACGAATAAATATGATAGGTACGGTACAGCTAGCCGCCAATACATATTGTTTATTTTTTTGTTTATTTTATTGTGCTATTTTTTGACACAAATGTTAACAGTTAACGTTTCTCAGTCGTAACGCAGATAATAGGAATGAAAACTGCCACCCTTCTTGCGTGCAATTTTAAATCATGTTTTTATGTGCGTTCTTATTCAAAAACTTGCTTATCGCAACGGTCATCGTTTCTTCGTAATAGGTTTTTATTTTTTGCCATTACACTTATTTCGTGAAAATAATATAAAAATTAATATTTTAAACATTAAAAAATTGCCATAGCTACTTTTCGACATAATACAAAAAAATCTTACAAATAATAATTAACAAAATTTCATTATTGATAATGAATATTTAAATTTAGCCAAGCGACACCGGGTACTAAAACTAGTAGTTTTATATATAGACTTTACATTAAAATATTTCATGTTACAATGCCTTTAATAGTTGACCTGCTTTAAGCTATTTAGTTATGTTGAAATCATTAAGAAAATTTATGTTTAAGGTATATACGCACTATACGAGCAATAAACGCCACCGAGCAAAGAAAAAAACGCATGAATTGTGAAAGCTATAAGCATTGTTGGATAGTATAGGACTCTCTTCGCTGGCCCTAATTATTTATTTTACATTATGGGTTCAAGAAATTCTTCGAATAAATTTATTATAGAACAATGTGTAAGGGTAACGCGTTTAAATCTTTAACATTTGTCATATTGCATATACATATAAGAAAAACGATAGGATACTTCTTTGTAAACTTTACTTAATAACTATTACCAAAACAATAAAGTTATGAAACGTGTTATGTGTACCAGTCCTAAAAAACATTAGCGTGTACGTTCTAAGATGGTATTTGAGTCAACATTACTTCGGACCGTGCAGACGAGGCCGCGGCCTTGCCAGATGTGGGTCGAAGGATAAGACCCACGCACCCGTCATTTGCATTTCGATTACGAATGCTCGAAATTTGTTTTTCTCCGTCCATCCGGCGTCTAATTGTGGACGAAATTTCATCAAAACGTAATTACAGCGTTAGGAAATTGTGAATGCGATAAGAGTCAAATAACAGTATGAATATTGAAAGTCGTTACGAGAATTGCGTAAATAAAATACAATAGTTTCACAGAAATTTCCTCCTTTCTGTGTATATTTGCCGTAGCCTTAAGTGACTCACTTTAATGAATAAATTCATGTCCTGTAGAATGAGTCACTTGTTAATTTTAATTTTTTTTTATCAAAGAAATCAACTGAGGAAACGGTTCAATGATTTTAATTTTTAAATGTACATTTTGTACAGAACACTTTATATACACAGCCTAAGGGGAAATAATTTACCGTATAATATTTGAGACAATGTTCTCTTCTTACATTATAGGTATATAGTTATTATATTACTTGTTCCGTTCGATGGCCCATGGCCTGGCTGATCAACAGTTCCACTAATATGAAGACATCAAAAAATGGCTTGATTCATGGATAGCCTCAAAAGACGAACACTTCTGGCGTATTCTAGCTCTACCAAAAAGATGGGAAAAAGTTGTGTCTAGCGATGGGCAATACTTTGAATATTCATTTGTAACCATTTTTTAATAATAAAGTTATATTTTTATCGAAAAAAAGCGAGAACTTAGTTGCGCACCTAATATTAACCAAACCACCCAATTTGTTGTTTAAAATCAATTAAAAGTTTTATGATTAAAAATAAATAAAAAACCATTTTACAACATTTAAATCTTCAGTTGTATGCTATGAATAAAACAATGTATGTAAATATATATTTATCATTTAACAAGTGTGTTATGTTTGACAATCATATAGTCACGGGGGCAATGTACCACCTTGCACTTAGACTGCACCAAGGCAACAGTACCAACGACCGCGTAACCTTTTGGCGCAGTCGTCGTGAAAATGATAACTTAGTCGGCTCTAAAATATTATTATAAATTAAAATAAATGTTTGTTTGTTTACCCATAACCCTTATTATTAAAAACATCAAATAGTAATGAAGTCGAGTAAAAGTAATTAAAATTATTTGAGATATTTTACAATTAGGCCTTCAAAGAGTTAATTTCCATTTTCAATATATCTCTTCATTATTCACAATGAAAAAGTGTGTTAATATTTCAAACCCTTTTAATGCCTAATGCTCATATAAAATATAGTTGTATAGAGGTGTAGTCAGAAAACTTATATGTGATTCACTAGTGTGAAAAAATCCTTTAAAAATACGTGTTACATAATTTTATTATGTAAAATACATAATCTCATGACTTACTGATTAAAAAAATGTATACATAATTATTTATAACAAAAAGTACGTGTTGGTGACGTACACGCTATACCTTACCAAGAACTTGCAAAATATCGTTTTCCTGTTATCAACTTACAATATTTAGAAATTAAATTGAAAACGTTCAATGTATTGCAGTACTTTTACCTTAACAAAACTTAATACTGACATAAGTTATTTTGCAAAATTAGGATAAAAAGCATTTCTATAATAGTTGAAGAAGTTAAGTTTTTAATATCGTTTATTTATTGACTACATTAACTAGCAACGCTACTTAGAAGTCGTCATAGACTTCTTCCTAGAGATTGTATTAAGTCGTAGCAAATCGTAGCTTATGCGTAGAGGGTAACTAAAGTAAATAGCACTTATTTTAGTCACTAATTTCTAAAATATATTATATCAATATATAATAATAATATAAAAGTCTATTTGGTATATAAAAAGTGTTCAGGTCTTAGTAGATTAAATAAGTATTTGCGATTTCTTAACGATCAGGGCGCGGTTTTGCGGAGTCACGTTAGTAGTTACACGTACCATATTTTATTGAGCCAATGGTTATTATCGTAAAAGAAAATAGCCTATTTGTTTCATTGCTAATATATTTTATGAACGATAAATTTGCTTGTACATAATACAAAAAGCTTAATATTTTTATAACCGTAATGACTAGTATGCGAATTTAGTCTAAAAGGAGAATGTTTTAGTATATTATATTCATGTTCTTAAGGTAACTAGGATTATCTAATCAAAGTTGGTAAACTTTATTTAAAAGCTCTGAACAAAAATCATGTACTTATAAGCTATTGTTATGTGAATTTAAAAAAAACGTATTTCACTATATAATATAATATTTTCACTACTTTAGAATTTCGGTTCGAAGTTTTTCTTTGTTGATACTTACGAAAATTGCAGTCCGTTGGAAAAGGTACATATATGTAGGTCAAACGATTTATCAATATATAAGTAATTGCCCTATGTAACGAGTGTTTCCAAAATAAACTTTCTTCGTTATTATTTTATTTTGAAAAACATCTCTGACCAAAAGCTACTCTATGTATTTGTTATTTCAGTGTCATTCCTTTCTTAACCACGTCACAGTTCACGCAATCCATACATTTTTAAAGCCTGCTACTTCCGATATACCTTTTTCATATTTATGTTTATAAAAATATTATAACACTATAATTTTAGTTCCAGTGATTTATTACATAGCCATTTAATGTCAGATTACATTAAATATGTAGGTTACTTAAGTTATATATAAGTGCTTGAGTGAATTATGTTAATAAAAGTTGCATGAATGTACACTTCTTAGTGGCTCACGTTCGCAATAAATCTATTAAAACACTAAGTACTAAATTATAAACACACACAAAGTATGAAACCTGTTCGAGAATTGTTATTCAAAATCCAATCTCATCTTATTTGCTTTCTGATTGAAATTATACGATGAGGATTTACGTATTCAAGAACATAACACAAAATATATTTGTACGGTTTTCAAAAGATTCAGATTATTACGTTACAAAATATAAACTTACATAACGAATGGATTACCATTGTACAGAAGAATTTTCCTGACGTCGTTACCAACGAAATGAAACTTATTTACATAATTGTGTAACTGTTAGGCGTTGCTAACTGTAGGCCTAGATTATTCACATTTCCGCATAGCTTATTGACCAAAAGAAAAGTGGATCAAGGTCTCAGACCTATTTTGTGTCAACCTTCGCCTAATATTCTTATAACGCGTTATCCCGATTGCGTTTATCAGTTCGCGTGTTGACGCGATCGTGACTGGTCTTGCTTGTAATAATATTAATTCGAAAAATACACCGTGTATTAATTGTGTGATTGATATCAGATGTTAGAGGGGCTCGGTTGCTTGGTTGCGTGGACTGGCGAGCGACCTTGAGCGTTCTGTCCACTTCCAGCCGCTTGTGAATTTTCGAATAGTAGTTTTAACACACCCGCCGTATACGGAGATGTTGCAACTTTTGATTTTAAACCTTATACCAGTTACATAGATCTTATAATTCTTAAAAGTTAAGTGACCCTTCTTATGTTTTGGTTTGTATTTCTTAGATTTCTTGTTTTGTTAGTGCGGAATCAGCTGTTGTATCGTTTGGGCCTAGTACCGTAGATCGTTCGTAGCGCTACGGACGTAGCTTTCAAGGTTTTGTGGTGACTCTATTTTTTCGCTACGATTCGTGAAGTTCGTGAATATCAGTGAAGTAAAAAATTTAAAGTTAATTTTTACGAATCACAAAACAAAGTTGTCATCCAAAAATAATAGCATACTTTAAAGCACTTTTGAATAATCTAATGGACATATGATACTTAACATAGCGTTTCCATTGCCAATAAACCAGTACAAAAACATGTTGTCTCTATTTTCTTAAAAAGAAAAAGAGAGAAGACAATATGTTTTAATATAAGTGTTTCGATAATGGTAACTCTTAGAAATATTTCACGCAGTTCTTGATACAATTTTCATATAAAATACTTCATGAAAGCTATTATTAGTTAGGAATTGAAACTTGAACAATTGACGTCAATAGAAAAATTTTAAGCTTTGCGTGTTTGTATTTTTCTATTTCTTTGATTATGCGATCTACAGACTTAAAGCAATATTACATTTACTTTATATTGTACATATAAATAATATGTTATTAGGAGTTAACTTTAATAAATCGTATGATTGTTAGTGTAGTTAAAGTTATAATTAAGTAAATTAATGAAGCAATATAATTGTATATTAATCTATATCAATTATATATTTACAGCATAGGGAAAAGACATTTACTAAGCTAGCGCGTGCCATCTTTCGACCGCATCAACACTTAACATCAGATAGGATCGTGGTCAAGCGCTAGCTTATTATAAAATGTTTCATAGCTTCAAAATACCTCATTAATACGGAAGATGTTATGAATGTGTATTAGGCCATAGAAGTGTGTTCCGGTGCATTCCCTTGGAGATCCCGGGACACTCGCAGTTGCACTTGAGGTTAGCCACCGAGGGGGTTTTAGTTTAGGCAGGGTATCTTATGAAGATTTCCCCCCCCCCTCCTTACCCCATACAAAAAAGGCCATAGAAGTGTGCCAGGTCCCCGTCGAATGTAAATAGTGTCTGGGTTACTGCTTAGTTGTAGAAGTATTATAATAGTATTGTGGAATATTAGAACAATACATAAAGCAATTAAAGATATTCAGTATTTTGGAATCACGATTTCATAATATCCGGTCAGTTTAAAGTGGATTTAACGATATGAATCGGGCCATTAACACGCTATACAAGCCAACGAAAGAAATAAACAATCGTTAAATCCTAGTACAATGTATGTAGCAATACTTATAAGTAAGTTGATACTTGTTCATGGTTAATATAATTAGATCCATCTAAGTAAAACGACACGTTGAATCTTATATTCGTTGCATGTAATAAATAAAAAGTCAAACGATACATTTAACTAAACATTTATATATTTAAAATCTTCAAATATAATCAGTCGCAAGGCAGACTAGCGTCATGCACATGTAATATGTTAGCCGCGATGCAGAACAAACTGCAGACCAACACGACATTGTCACAACACAAAACTTACATACTTCAACTTGTCTTTTAATTATCAATTTTGGCAATATTCCCAGCATAAGCGATGTGCAATAAACAAAAGCCCTGGTTAACTGACTACTAAAGCTATCCACATGGAATAAAGTATTGAGAAATTAGTTTTTTTAATTAAAATTATCCATCATAAAATATACTTATCCAAATTCATATAATTTATTACCAATATTTACTACTTTCAAAACTTAAGATTTTCATCTTCTTCTTCGTCGTTGCAGTATTTTCAGACTGGCTGTGGTCATCAAGTATCAGTCACTCGCTTAAGATTTTAAAACAACTTAAAGGACACAAATTTTTTTCATGTTCGTGGAACTTACAGATTAAAAAAATAATCATTAAAAAGTTTAAAAAAGTAAAACAAATCGTCTCCAAGGGACTAAAGTACTAGGTCTAGTCAAAGAGCGTTTGTTTTGTGACTCTTGCGATCCTCGACGTCAAAGTGTGGCGACCGTCTCGGCGGCGCTGGCTGCAGCTGGCAGAGGACTCAATGTTGGACAGCGACGAGGAGTCCTTCACCGTAATATCACTGCCAGTCTACACGCCCGACCTTCCAGTAAGTACATACAGTGCTAAAAGCAGTTGGTATTGGCAATTTAGGCGGTCGACAGCAGTTGTCGTTCATCGTACATAGTTGGCAGTTGTCTGTCGCCGACAAAAGTAGTTACAGCAAGCCGACTAGTTGTAACTGTCCGTGTACGGTAGCCCTTAGGTGTATTGCAAAGCTTAAACATAGAGGTAGAGTAATATTCTTACGTTGTGGCTTGCGTAGACAAAAAAGCAGAAAGATTTTTTTTCGATTTGTAAAAAAGTGATTCAATTTGATTCTTGTTATAACATAAAAATAACTAGTTTTGTTGAAATAGTAAATTGATAGAAAATATAATAATTTGTATTTTATTCCTAATTTTTGTGTTAATTAATATTCTGGTTATTTTGCGTGCGTCTTGCTCATTATAGGGTCGTACACTCGGCTAGTGTGGCAAAGCCTAATTTAAAATAATACTTTAAACCCCTTTGATATACAAATTCTGCCCCAATTCTTGAACAATATAATTTATCTTATCAAGATTAATACAATTTTTCCTAAATATTTTAAGCTACAAAAATGTTTTAGTGTTCGTTTTAACTTTAACTTACTTGCGTAGAAAGTTTAATGTAATACTATTAAAAACAAATGAATATCAATACATAGTTTTAATCTCAAAGCTGTATTTATTTATCGTTTACGGTGAAGAAACATAAGCCCCACAAAACGCCGCAGTCCACTTTCTATGCAGCAATTCGTGTTTTGACCTCGTCCGCGACACATAAACCAAGCACACGTGTAAACTAAAAGCAAAACTAAAAAGCAAAAGTGAGAAGAATTAGTCAAATTTCCATAATCGTTGGGGCCGTTAGGAAGGTCGTTAGACACGCATAAAAGGCTGTCCTTGATTCGTTCAGTACCTTTTGGTCAAGGACGTTGTAATTCATTCGTAAATTCGGTGGTCCCAAGCAGTTGTCGTTCTGTGGTCGCGCGTTACGCTACCAAGATACCGCGGTTAACGATTAGGTACTCTTCCCGAAGTGCTGAAGATCTAAGAATTATAGTTAGGGTAAGTAAATAGTTTTATTAAGTTAATCAGAATGTTATTAAGATAGCAATAAAAAACCGGAATATAATTTGATAGAACTATAGAGTTGAAGGTTGCAAAAAGCAGATATGAATTTATTTACATAAGAAAAAATCAAACATTTCTTTGTTTTTCTTGTTTCATAAAAGCAACGTAGTAACGAAGAAAGTTAATGCATGAATTTTTAATACTAGATTTACAAATAGAGCAACATTAAACCGTTTTTGGAATTTAAAAAAGTTAAATGTTTTACAATTAGCAAGAAACGGTTATAACATTACTCATAAACGTTTCTTTATGAAGTAAAATAACGCAACGAATGCAATCGGGTTACCATATGTAAACTAGGTTAACTGTTTGAAAATTACAGAAAAGTCCTGCAACAGTAAAATGGTAAGAGTCGAGTAAATTCTTCAGCTAAGCCATAAAATTCCAAGTCCAGTATTATGACTGCTGTCGTTATTAACACAGAATAGAAAAAAATATATAATTTGCATAAAACTGTAAATACACGAAGTAATATATTTATGTAAAATGTACAGACATAAATTAACATAAAGCTGTTAATTTTAAGACTTATAAAAATTAAGAAATGTAGAAACTGGACTTAGAATTGTCAAAAATTGTGGAAATCGTTAAATATTTTTCATTATAAATGCTACGATAGGATTTTTACATTTATCAGGACACGAACTAAGGTAGAAAAAATTAACTAAGTTCAAACGTTGTTAAACCTATCTCTAGGACCATTTACTTCAATCATTTACGATTTATTTTACCCCTAGCAATACAGTCGAATAAAAAAAATATGTAAGTTGAGTTTTGTTCAGTGTTTGGAGACTCGTCACCGTAGCGAATTCGGTCAGGGACGCGATGTCCGTCGACTGGCCAATTCTTTCGATTCATAAACAACTTGCAATGTACAACCCTGAACTTTGTTTTCACTTGTAATGATATATCTAATATATAGATGTTTGGCAATGTGCCAGATACCTTGTAGAACTGCTGGGCCAAAACCCTTGTAGCAAGAGCATGGAGAAGAGTAGACGTAGACATAAGAAATACTGTAAAAAGTATCAAATAATGTTGCCACGAATCATAATGTAGTCTTATCTGTAATATCGTGGTATACAGGTGTACATTTTCTTCTTCTTTTTTATCTTTATAGTTTTTTTTTTGAGAAAATTTATACAATCTATGTAAATTGAATTCCAGTGTTAGTCTTCCATTTTATTTTCGATGTGGACGGTGTCAGTAACGCTATATTTGAATATTCATTATATTTTAATGTACAATTTTTATCAACTTTCTTAATCTCATCATGCAACAAATTTTATATTGTTTTTTATTAAATTCTCCTTTCATTTCGTTTATAAAATATTCAGCAATATAAAAACTTGCTTGCATTTTTACGGTTTTATTTTAAAAGTCAATTCATTGTTAGTGCATTCTGTACTAGTCCTTCAAGAAGTGAACACGTATAATGATGGAAAGCGAAAATCTGGATGAAATTAATGAAGTGAGGATATTGGAAAATTAACATATAGTCTCGGCGCTTGTAAAAAGATCTTAGGAAACATGGACAAATATTGGCGCAAAACAACTTTATCTTAAACGTATATAGAATAATAAAAATAAATTTGGTTCGTATATTTTTAATACTACTTTATTCCAAAGGCGGCGAGCTACGGTAAGAAGAACGGTATGTGGTACGGTGGAACTAGTACGGGAACGAGTGGGTGGGCTCGCGCGAGCGTCCGCAAGCAGTCTGTTGCGGAGTCCGACGCGCCCCCACCCGGCGGTGGCAAGCCATCCAGCGGACGAGTCATCAGGATCATCAATAACATGGACCACTCCATACAGGTTATATATCTGTATAATAATAAACACATAAGCAAGGAACTTAGTACGGCGGCTAGATAACCGGTATCAAACATTTCCCCGTATTCCTAGTTACTTTGAAAATAATATTACCTTATGTACTTACAATGCAAATGCCAGTAATTTTACTTTTGCTTCGAATATTAATCATACAATAGAGGTATAGTTTTATCAAATTCCGGTAATCATACTTAACGTATATTCATTTTTGTGCGGCCTAAATGAACCGTTTTCAATGAAAAAGCCTTGAGATCGAAACACAAAGTGTCCCGAGAGCTTTGTTCACGATATAAGGTAGTATACAATGATAAACCATAGTTTATCATAGAGCTGAATATTCGTTTTCGTGTTCCCATCGTATTAATAAGCTTTATTGGCACTTATATTTGGGTTTGATTTCTAACATATTTAATAATTCTGCAAGTTTTTTACTACATGCAGCATTGTCCTTTTCATTTTAATTTATTGATTTAACCCAATAGAGACATCAAATAATTAAGGCTGCGGCATTAAGTACTTATTTTCTAATATTTTCCAGTGCCGTGTTTTGTTAAATCTCCGAACGACGCAGCCATTCGAAGAAGTCCTGGAGGATTTGGGACAAGTATTAAAAATGAGTGGCGCAAAACGAATGTACACAATTACAGGCCAAGAGGTAAACATCAATTCTTATACAATTTTTGAACTACGATAATAATTTATTGAACACTTGAATTGTGAATATTACGCAGGTCAGAAGTTTCTCCCAGCTGCGCAACGAGTTTGCAGACGTAGAGACATTCTATCTCGGGTCAATCGTGGTGCCTCCAGCACTAAGCCCAGTGGTCAACGCCCCATTGCCCATCGAGTCGCCTATCAGAAGGTAAGTGACAGTGCTCGCAATGAATAAACGTGATAAGTATATAGTGAGTAGACTTAAACCAAGATCCCATGGACAGCAGACTTACGTCATTTCGTCAGAGCTGGAACTTCGTCTCCATAAATATGTTACAGTTATGTAACTTTACATAAGGGTTAAATATAATAATGACTTTAGGTTATTTTAGCAACATCAAAGCTTATATGTATGTCTAGCTCTTAGACTATTTTCTTATATGCTTAGATCTCGTTCAAGAGCTACGGTAGCTTCATTGCCGATATCAGAAGATTCCAGAGGCAGGCGAGCGCGCAGCAAAAGTAGGCCGAGAGTTTTGTATGCCCCTGAAGGAGAAATTATACGTAATTCAGGTACAACCTAACAACTCAATATAAACTTTTATTAAAATTAAGAAAAGATATGTATCTTATCTTAAAATTAACACACAATATGTGAGAACTTAAAAGATTATTAAAAGTATGCATAATTAGGCAGTATTGCTTGCTAATGTTTGAATTCCAAACATAATCCAAAGTACGATCGAATCTTTTTTGAATAAAAATTACTTGCATTATTTAGATTTTACATTTGACTGTAGATTATACATTATTGGAAGTTCTGAAAGAGGAGCCAATGCGAGTGACGATCCGTGGCCTGCGTCGGACGTTCTACCCACCCATACACCACGCGCCCATCGACAACTCGCCCCCGGACAAGAAGATGCAACTCGATTGGGTGTAAGTTCATTATTATTAGGGACGCACTACAAAATGCTGTCATCAACATACTGAATGACAATTGCTTGAAACATTTCGTTGAGTAAGAATAATTAGAATTTCAAAGAACTACACTTTAGTACTTACTTGAAAAATGTAGTTCCATTGAATGTAATAGGTAGTGTGGTACAGAACCGTGTATGAATCTGTACGTAAGTCAATGGTTTTATGCTTAATGCTAATTAGTAATTTCTTCCCAGTTACGGGTACAGAGGGGCGGACTCTCGTCGCAACCTGTGGGTATTGCCGACAGGCGAGCTCCTGTACTACGTGGCCGCCATCGCCGTTATGTATGACCGCGACGAGGACTCGCAGCGTCATTACACTGGACACACTGAAGATATACAGTGGTCTGTTTTCACTCTTTGAGGATAAGTAGTGCAACAGTAAACAAGTTTGTGTAACTATAATAAATAAACAGCCCTGGTTCCTGAACTAAGTTTTCCTGTAATTCAGGACCTTTACTTAACTTACTTACGATATGAATCAACAGTAAACAGCTAACTATAGCTTTAAATGTTAAATATTATATGGACTATGTTATGTTTATTATGTTTACAGCATGGAACTGCATCCGTCTCGCGAGCTGGTGGCGAGCGGGCAGCGTGCGGGACGTGGGCGACGCGCGCAGGCGCACGTGCGCATCTGGAGCGCCGACTCGCTGCAGACGCTGCACGTGTGCGGCATGGCAGAGTTCGAGGCCGGTGTCTCCGCTGTCGCATTCTCACAGCTGGTTAGTAATAGGCAAAAGTTGCTAATAGTTGGAAGAAGCTAGTTTAAATCCTCAAAGAAACAGTATTTGGCTGATCAATGATTCAAATAAGGGTTTTTTTACCTACTATTAGAAAAATATTCTAGTGATGAGAGAATTTTTACAAATTTCAGAACGGAGGAAGCTACGTGTTGGCTGTGGACGCCGGTCGAGAGAGTATTCTCTCCGTGTGGCAATGGCAGTGGGGACATTTACTTGGAAAAGTTGCCGTAAGTTGAAAATTTAGTACAAGATTAAATGATATATAAAAAAAAATAACAAATAATTTTCATTTAAAAACACACTGGGTAAGTTCGCTACGATGCTACGAAGTTGCTACGAATTGTTTCGCTACCGTTCCCGCAGATAATTCTAAGATTTTAGTAATAAATTGGACCAATGATTACTAGACGCTGCAAGAAGAACTGACAGGCGCGGCTTTTCATCCTCTGGACGACAATCTACTTATCACTCACGGGAAGGGACATCTCGCTTTTTGGAATAGGCGGAAGGATGGCTTTTTCGAGCGCACAGATATTATTAAACCGGTAAATAATTAAAAACATTCGAAATCATTGTAGTACATTTACTTTTTAGTTTTGGATTATTGCATTAAAAACACAAATTCTTGTTAGCCAGTTCTGACTGCCAGTAAGACGTTGATTAATTATAAAATAACATATACGCAGCCCTCTCGCACCAACGTGACGGCGCTGCAGTTCGAGCAGGACGGCGACGTGGTGACAGCGGACAGTGATGGCTTTATCACTGTATACAGTGTTGATAGCGACGGCGCTTACTTCGTGCGAATGGAGTTTGAGGTAGGTAAAGGTACAAAGTACTATCGTCTCACAAATTTCGATGTTTGAAAACAATTTTTAACCAAAATAGAGCTGTAACTTGCCCGTGTCATTTAGTTTAAATTTTGTAAGTAAATTATATGATTTATTAATCTTTTTAGGCGCATATAAAGGGAATCAGTTCTTTAGTAATGCTCTCTGAAGGGACTTTGATATCAGGCGGTGAAAAGGACAGGAAGATAGCGGCTTGGGATTCTTTGCAAAATTATAAACGAATCACCGAAACTAAGGTATTTACATTTACCAGTATATTTTTTTATTATTTTTTAAATGTTCTACTCAGTGTGATAAATAATTACGTTGTTATATAGTTGCCAGAAACAGCGGGTGGTGTCCGAAGCATTTACCCGCAAAGACCAGGTCGTAATGACGGCAATCTATACATTGGAACAACGAAGAATAATATCCTTGAAGGATCATTGCAAAGAAGATTTAATCAGGTAAAACAATAACGATAAAAACAGAAAATTGTTTATCCTAAGCTTTTATTTGACGTAACCTGTTTGTTTAGATTATATTTGGACATCACAAGTTACTGATGGGTATGGCCGTGCATCCGGATGACGAAATGTTTGCGACCGCTGGTAACGACAAGAACATTGCGCTCTGGAAAGGACACAAACCTATATTTGTTACGCAGGTAAGTTACGCTAAATAAGGTTTATTATCATCGCTGTCATTTTTTTGTTTTTTTTGGTTATGGAATTTTGCGGAACTTTAATTAATCTGTGATCACGTGGTGTTGCCAGGTGGGATACGAGTGCGTGTCTCTGGCGTGGCATCCCAGCGGCGGGGCGCTCGCTGCTGGAAGTACTGAAGGCCACCTCGTCGTGCTGAATGCAGATGCCGGATCACACGTCGCTACACTCAGAGTTTGTGGCTCGCCGCTTAACTGTCTGCAGTACAATACAGGTAGAAAGAAGCGAGCGCGATACTATGCCGCATGTGTGCAGTTTTCAGGATAGAATCTGTCTTGATTTAAAAGACTTGATCTTTCTGCAAACTATTACTGTAACTTGGTTAAAGCGACGTCTTTTACTAATAAAAACATACCTATCTTTTAATTGTTGTCTACGAGGATCTAACAATCTTCTCTCTTCTGTTTCAATATTTTCACAAATACTCTTTCAAAATAAATCAAACTAATTATAGTTGTACAGGAAACGTAAGTTTGATAATTTTTGATGTTTTCAGCTGGTGACACGCTAGCAATAGGATCTCAAAACGGCAGCATCTACTTGTTCCGAGTGTCTCGCGACGGGTTTTCATATAAAAAATTAAACAAAATCCGCGGCGCGCAGCCGCTTGTACAACTCGACTGGAGTATGGACGGCAGCTATCTGCAGACTGTCACCGCCGACTACGATCTGTCATTTTGTAAGAACAGTTTACAATAATTACGAAAATATTCTTATGAACAGTCGTTGATAGTACCTGGACTACCTGGGTCATACACATATTGAATGCAAAAAATAGGATTGTTGTAACCTTCTTTTAAGCTTCTCATACAAACTTTTTATTAACTTCATTTATGTACTAATATTAAGGATAATTGTGGGTTTCTGACACCATTTCGGCATTTCGGCATAAAACATATTCGTCACATGTCTGGACTCAGAAACCCACGGTAAGTATATTGCTTAATATTTCTTTAATCCGCAGGGGACATAAAAGCATTATCTCCAGAGAAGAGTCCAATAGCGATGAAAGACGTTAAATGGTCAACTTACAATGCTACAGTCGGATTCCTCGTGTCAGGTAAATCTTACTCCAAATTCATACCTTCTTTACATTACAAAACATTAATTAATAATTTCATTTGTTTTTAGGAATGTGGAATAACCGTTTCTACCCTATGACGTCATTGATAACGACCGCCAGTCGCTCCTCTGCCCACGACCTTTTAATTAGCGGCGACTCTGATGGTTACTTACGCATATTTAGGTAAGATTTTAGTGATAAATAAACCACCAGCCCTCTTTAAGAGCGTAATTTATTTATTAAATAAAACTTGCTGCAATTTAGAGTTAATAGAGTTGGGTAATTAAATAGTCGCTTAATGTAGATTTCTAATGCTTAGTATATACTAATGGACTCCTTTACTGACTGTGAGTGCAGCAATTGCAACCTGCTGATTAGTTATTTATCTTTCTTCTTTCTAGATATCCGTGTGCAAGCCCAAAAGCGGAATATAATGAAATGAAAGTATACTCTGGAGCAGTGCACAACGCTCGCTTTTTGTTCAATGACCGGTGCTTGATCAGCACCGGTGGTACCGACGCCGCGCTCATGTTGTGGGAGCTGGTGGATGAATAGCATATGGCCGCGCAGGCGCTCCGGCCGCCTGCACTCGTGGTTGCTCCCCCCACGCCCTCGCCACAGCATAATGGTGTACGAAACCCGACCTTCCGAGTACTCGAATACGATGATTTTGATTGAATCGATTTACTGTTCGAATTATCTCGTCTAAGCTCTATGGTCTGGGGAAATCCGACGAATACTCGAGTACAATGATATCGATTGAATCGAGTTACCTTCTCGTTCGATTTATCGCTCCTGAGAGAGTATACTTGCCTGAGGTCTGAGACATACTCCGATTACGACTCATTCGATTGGATGTACTTTCTTATTTTAAATATGACATTAAATTACATCGCACCCAGTTCTTGATACAAAAAAGTTTACAACATAAATTGTTGAGACTTTGTTGAATCTATTGTGACCATTATGTCTTTTTATGGTAAGCTACAAAAAGAAGTAAAGATAATAAAACATTCGCATTAAAAAAGCCTACAAATTAATGAAATAAAAGTAATGTTTTTAAAGACATATTACGTATTAATTATCCATTAACGATCCAGTATCATGGATGAGCACTTTAAAGCTGTGTAGACATGGCAAGTATTAATAAAAATATTAAATGTAATTCTAGACTTCACTGCCATTTCTAATATTGATAATTTACAAGTAGTTTGTAAAATGTCTTATTAACTTGTTTTTAAACAGAGGAAAAATTGAGTATTATTAATCAGGTAAAATTCCATAAGAGTAAAATTACTTCTAATTTCCTCGCCTCAAACTTAGAGCACAGTATTATTTAAAAATAAAATTCTAAATCACCTAAAAAGTACTTGAATTATTGTTTTAAATCTTGTACTTGGTAAATATGTATTGATAAGACTTTTAAGAGAATTACAAGAGCTATGATATTGCAATTTATTAAGGCTTTATATTATTACTAGTTAAAAATGTTTAAAAGTGGCAGGCCACATGTTTATTGAAACATTTTATATAACAATACAATTTTTACACTTACAAGTAGATATTCACAATTAAGAAAACTTTGCAATATCTGACACGATTATATTTATATTTTAATTGAATTAATAAGTCGTAAATTATTTAAAAAAAAAAAAGTATAAAATATTTTTTGTTACAGTATTACATAACTAAATATTAGAATTATATAGTAGATTTCCTTATATTTAAATATATCCACGATCTTTTAAAGTAAAGAGCGATTATATGTATTTATCTTATTAAAATAAAAGAATTGTGTGAATTACTTTCAAATTACCTATTGCTTGAAATTCAAGTATGAAATATTTTCCTGTTTCTCCATACTAAAAAGACAGATTAGACTGCCTAAATATACATTTATAGCCTGTAGTGTGTTTCGTGGTCGTGTACCAATCAGGAAAGATAATATTAAATAAAAAAATATAATATTTAATTATTATATACATTACAATTATATATCTATACTATGTTATTGCAAGAAGAAATTTGTTTCATACATTTGGTATTTTAAATAAATTTCCCTTAAAAAATAAAATTAGTTTTACTTAAAAACTCTCCTATTTCCTTTAATCTGGTATTGACTGTTTTGTTTGACTATATGACTGGACTCTGAAAATGATGGAAATTATGTTTCGGTTATCAAAAACAGTTTTATTTAAATATATTTACAATCCTGCTTTTTATCATTATTTGCATGAAACAATTTTTTAATGCAAAAAACATGATGTAATTGCATTGAAAGATTTTTTTGTGTACATTTTTGGCATTATGCATTATTCGTATGGTGACAACATTATAAAATAGACATGTGACTTTCGCCTACTAATCTCTATAAATGGATAGGCGGTTGCTTGGAAATGACAGATTTACTTCGTACTGATTTAAAGTAACCTTTGATGTTACGTGACAGTTAACTCCATCTATATTATTAGTTCGAATCCACACAACTGCTAGAAACCACCACGATCAGAGTCAAGATGGCGAAAATAAAAAAGGCACAAAAACTACATCGTTTAGCCAGTCCATTTACAGAGGTCAACGCATTTGGACAGATGATAGTGACATTCATAATTGGATATAAATCGCTGACATTAGTCGAATAGTGCGCGTTGTATTGATTGATTGGTTGAACTTTAGTCGGTATTTTTACCAGTTTATTATAAAAAATGAAGCCACGTCCTTGCGGCTGCAAAGGTTGTCGCACTTGTTTAATATGTGAGAAGTTTTATGGCGCTGAAAATCTTAAACTTTCATTAAAACTTGACAAAAACAAAGGTTATGTTTATTGTCCTTTTTGTAATAAAGCTTGGCCCGGTTGGGAGATAGATGCATACAAACAGCACCCGAATCATTCCGGTAAACCTATAAACTATCCAGGCATATATATTAAACCGGACTTTATAACTGCATCTGAGGAAGAGGAACTAATAAAATGTATAGATCAAGTGCCTTGGGATATATCGCAAAGCGGCAGACGTAAGCAAAACTTTGGTCCCAAAACTAATTTTAAGAAAAAGAAAATCGTTCCCGGTAACTTTGAAGGATTTCCGGAGTTTTCAAAATTTTTACAAGACAGGTTTAAGTCAATTGACCTATTAAGAGATTATCAAGTTATTGAACAATGTTCATTGGAATATGACCCGAGTAAAGGAGCCTCTATAGATCCTCATATAGATGACTGTTGGATATGGGGTGAGAGAATAGTAACTGTTAACTGTTTATCAGATTCAGTTCTGACAATGACAATTTTCAAAGGAGAAACTAAGAAATATAATTTGTATTGTGCTGATGAATATTATCCAGTTGTACAGCAAGATGGAAGTATTGATTTAGAATTTATCGACAAAGATAAGACTATGTTAGAAATTTGTAAACCAAATGAAGAAATAGATGCTATTATCAGAATTCCATTGATAAGGTAAGTCAATAGTTATTCATAAATAAGTTAATCAGCAGATCCAAAAGACATTGTCCTGTTATTATGATTTTCTCAACTTCCTTAATTTTTTCTTCCTAAGAAATTCTTGTGCCAATCTTTATATATATAATTCTTCTGTGAGTGTGTATGTCACTGAACTCCTCTCAAACGACTGGACCGATTTTGATGAAATTTTTTGTGTGTGTTCAAGGGGATCTTGGAATGGTTTAGACTCACAATTTTGTTCGCTGGACAATGTTTTTTAAATTAATTTTTAATTTATTAGTAGTTGTTGATTTTGGAATGTTTTACATTGGATCCGACAGACGACACTACCATCGCAGTGTCAAATTTTAAATAATATTCGAATTAAAGATGTGTAGACAGGACAATGTCTGTCGGGTCCGCTAGTAATATATACAAAAACAGAATCAGTGAATATTTTGGTTCATACATGATGGTATGACAAAAGGATACTCATCTTTATAAAATTATATTATTTTTCACATACCACTATACCAAAAACAGTGTTCTGTAGCAATTCATGCAAACGCTAAAATCCAAGATACATGAAAACATTTATATTCACTACCGATTCACTTGTAACTACAAGTTGCAAGTTTCATTTTAACAGTTGGTAAATACTTAAATTATTGAATAATGAGGTAAATTAAAAAATTAATAATTGTATAAAAATCCTCGTGACACATTAAAGATAATAATAAGGAAAGAATATGACATTCCTGAAGTTGCACAATGTTTTATAATTTTCACATATGACTCACTTTACTCTTCTATGACTTGTATTTTCTTGTGTAATATTAAGGTGCAATAAAGGTACCGACTAAGGTATGCAATAAAAAGACATGCATCTGTTAAGTGATATCATAAGAGGTGAATCTCTTTTTATGGCAAGAGGCAAAGTATGATCCTTTCGTCAACGAAGGGATTTTACAATTAAGATTCAAATGTTAATTAAAATAAATATTGTCAGTAATATTTGCATATTTGTGCTTTCTGTACCAAGTCAAGTGTCAGATTGATTAGTGAGGGGACATAAACATTGACATTTTAATAAGGCTAGTGTTGCGCCTGCTGCTACTGATTTAAATGTGTTGCTAGTGATTTTCTTCCTAACAGTAATTTGAATTATATTCTATATTCTCTTTACAGACGATCCATAATAGTGATGTACGGTGAATCCAGATATCACTGGGAGCATTGTATTTTACGAGAAGACATTACGTCTAGAAGAGTGTGCATAGCTTATAGAGAGTTTACACCACCTTATCTTACTAATGGACTGCATCATGAAATAGGAAATGAAATAACAACAAGAGCAAAGAAATTCTGGGATCATAGAAGTAAATATAAAAATAAAGATGAAGTAATTGATACATAAATGTGATTATTTCTTATTTATTAAATATAACCCAAAGATGTAGATAATGTTAGTTAATATGTGATTATTAAAATAATTACAGTTTACTGGTCAATATGTAGTTTTATTATCATCTATATTACTGCTAAAACTTAATAAAATTATTAAAATTTAATGACAAAATAGATTATAAATTATTAATTATAAAAATGCGAAAATAATAATAAAAATTGTCACACCTTTATCTAAATGTAAAATTTTATCAAGTGAATAAATGTCAGAGCTAAGAAACAGGTTAAAGCGGGCTTTTTACAATCTGACATACTTAAGCAATTTACAATTAGAACATATTTAAAATGGACCCATGAGGACATAAAATTAAAATACAATAACTGTAAATTAAATACTGTGAAATAGTAACAATTATATTTAAGATATAGCAACCCTAAGCAGTGCTGGAGTCAGGTTTCGCTATGTACACGGAATCTTCTTTGTTCTCACTGGCCTGACGGGCTAGGATCATTTGTTCCTTCATCATCCACGCGATGAGCGCTTTCTCACTTTTCATCTTGCGAATGCAACGCGCTAGTAGCAATGCAAATATTATACCTAACAACTGAAACGAAAATAACCCATATTTATAAATTTTTTAGTAAAAAAATAGAAATCAAATTTAATTCTAGTATTGCGATAGTTTATAGTCCATAAAATCCCATATAACCTCTTTAACAAAAATATTAACTTTTTTGAATAGATGGCGCTTTTATCAACTTTACGATTTTCATCTTTATTCATTGCATTACGTAGTTAAATGGCTAGATTGGTCTGCATCAACGAACCATATAAATAAGTTATTACAAAATAAGATAAAACTATACGGAAATTCAACACAGTAACCAAATTACCTGAGTAAACATAACAGAAACACCAAGGACTCCTAGAACACTGGAATTCTGTAACAGCATGTCAGCTAGGGCGTCTTTACAGCTCGTGATCCGTAACCGAGTGCAGTAGACCTCTGAGGCCGATACACAGCAGGAGCGCGGAAGGACCACTGTTATCTGGTCACCATCGATAACATTCGACACCACCACTGTAGAATGATTGCTTGTAAATTCCATACCGATGTAGTCCAAGTAGGAGTTACCACCGCAACAATTCAGCTACAACATGAATAAAATAAGGTTATCATTGTCGAAACAATCATATAAAATCTTATTGCCATCTCTGTGATTTACTTTGGAAAAACAGAGATAGCTATATGTTTTACTACTAATGAGAAATGTAATTTCACGGCTACAGTTCACGTACATATAAAAGCTGTAACTATAAATAAAATCAATAGATTAAAACATCAAGGTTATGACTTTGATATCGTTAGCAATAGACACAAATAGATCAATATTTTTGTCGCATTCTGGCATCATTTGTAAGCCGAACAGTCTATCGAATATAATTTCTTTATTAGCCCTTAAATCTGTTTTTACTTTTTATTCTTTTAAACGTAGGTATAAAATTTAATATTGTTATAATTTCTATAAGTCTACTTTAAAGTCTATAGTTTAGCGATGTATCACACTATAAGTTATTTCGTTATATTTTAAAAAGTAATGAAATGTTCTTAAATGCCTGCCTATTAATTTCTCTGGAGTTGCGGATGTTTATGGGCGTTAGTGACTTCTTAAAAACTCCTTGCTTGTTTACTCTTTTATCATTTAAAACTGGCGATTGTTAACTTACCGATACTTGCAAACTATCAATTTCAGCCTCTATTTCTGGATCGATTGTGTACTCGTGAACCGGCACTGTTATGTAGTTCATGATCGTCTCGGGGCCCATAGTGAACGTGAGGATTACCAGCACCAACTTAACGATCAGGATTAAAGTCAACAAGAAGGCATACTGCAAAAGAATTTACATCAATTAATATTAAAAATTCTACATGTTACGACACAACAAAAATATCTCGCTTTTAAAACATATTGTTATCTCAACTTTTGAATTGACAAGGATGACCATATGTTTTATATAAAGACTTTGGTCTTAGAAACCTACGGTTAATCTCATATTAACATATTTAAATTATATTTTATAACAATAAACATCTTACCAAGTTAACCATGCACGTGCTCTGCTTGAAACTACCGAAGAACCCGAAGAGTGTGACAACGAATAGCGCCAAGCCCAGCAGAGCGACGAGGATGGAAGGTGTGAGGAATCTTCCACTCTTTGTACTCTCGTAGAAGAATGAAAAGTTGTGGTAGTGCGAGTACACTGATATCCCAAGGATGATCATGAGACCAGAAATTAACTGGAAAAAATACAAAGCGTTAAGTAAATACTAACAGCTTTGTCTCAAAGAATATAAATGTGTAGTAAATCACCAATAGTTATTACATACTTATTATTATCAACCAAAATTTTTAAGTCGCTTCATAAAAAGGTCATAAAATAATAGACCAATGTTAGAATCAAATCAAGGTCATTAAATTATAAGTATTTGAGAAAGTGATAAAAGAAAAATATTGGCGGTATTTCGACGTATCTGGACTAGAAAGTTATTATGTTTTTTTTTTAAGGAACGATGTCGCTAAAGATGTCTTTAATTATTCCTGGCAATGATGTCTTTATCACTGTTAATTGAATTTTACACCATTCATTGAGGTCAATTTGAGGTCAGCTGATCTAAAGAAACAGGAATAGAATTAACTTCTCTATTATTTTATGACCTGATTGGAATGTAAGATTTACTTAATTCTAATACATATGCTTGTGCTATTCATCTTGTCTTTTCGTCCAAATGTGGATTGCCGAAAACCTGTATTAAACATATTGTTCTCTCTCCTTTTTTCTACAATAATGAGAGAGATGAAAAACCTATTCGAGTTTTTTAACAATTAAAGATGTCATTGCCGTATGGAGGGTTGCCTTTGCCTTGATGACAACGGCCATCCCAGAGTATATGTCACATAAAATCAATTCAAAATGGCCGCACCCAAGAATTAAATAATTAGCACCGTCGTAATTTTGCATTATTAAAAGTAAAATAACTGATTGAATAATATGTAATTCTGGTGAAGAAGATGAGACTATTGTAAACAACGACTAGTAAGAAATAGAATGTAATATTCTGATAATAGTAGTTTATTATGCAGATCGTGCAATGAATTTAATTGTAAAATTATGTAGCGGTAACGCCAAATCAATGTAGTCAAAATAGCGAAATCGTGTCTCTTGTAACATTAACTTATTAATTTCACAAAGTACACGTATACTAATATAGTTTATTTGTGTTATATTTTAATTCAGTATGGTATTTCTTTTTAAAAGTTGACCCACAACATTAAATTGTAACTAAGTATAGTGCAATCTGTTTTCTTAAAATTTTGTGTTGGTGTGTCTTTATTTTATAGAATTCAGAGAAAAGAGCAAACACTTTTTCCTGTTTGTTGAAGACATAAAAATAATAATTTATCCATATTTCTCTTTCGAGAATTTTCCAGCAAGAAACAAATAGAAAAATATTGCTGTATTTGTCTCTCTGACATGTGCAATATTTTTATATAAGTACATATACGAATGTTTAAGTTATTTTTCAATTTTTGTTTACTTATAGTAAATGTTTACGATTTATTAAAAGTGAAATTGAAATTAATGTTACAATATCACATTATTATGATGTCATTAGCCAGTTTAACTAATGCTTACGCAATTTCTAATAACTTTAAAATACTTACAATAAACATGGTGGTAATAGTAAGCAATAGAAACCTTATAGATTTCATATTGTATTCCGATTCCGTTTTATTGAATTTCATTTTCTGATTGTTTTCACCGTTGTCCGTCATCTTGTCTGCTATTCATTCGTATGTTGAATTACGATGATTTCGCGTTTATCACTGGCTGATTATTTCGATGGCGGCCGATAATGGCGCTTTTCTGTTTATCGCGCTAATGCGTTTTCCAACTACGTCAGTGCAGCACGGTCTATGAAACAACCACACGATAAGCGTGCACGGACGCGACTAAGCACCGGCTTTGTGTTGTTGTGTGTCGACCCATCCCCAGCGAACTGCGACACTTGCTCGATACTCATTAATCTTTAAAATTAACGAGGCCATATACAACCTTATTGTGTAAACATTTCGGTTTCCCATGAAACCGTACGATAGAATATGCTTTTAACTTTATTACTAAAGTGTACTAAGAGTATAGTTTAGTTTGGTCGTAGTTAAATTGAGTAAAAATTTTATTTATAATTTTGAAGTCAGCAAATGCAAACTATGTGCATTAAAAAATAATAACATATTATATAAACTACACGTAATATAAATGTAGGAAGACTAGACTACAAATTCCTTGAAACAAAGCAACCTTTTCTATATGCGCCTGCGCAATATAAAGATACGGAATGTATGTAGGTTGCTTATTGTCGATGGAGCTCTTCGTTAACAAACAGTGGCAAATTGTTTATGAATTTTATATAAGATATTATGTAGAGTGGGAAATAATAAACAATTATTATTTATTAGTGTGCCCAAAAGGACTTTTATTATAGCCGAAATTCACAAACAAGGGACAAGACCAAAACTCCGTGTAATTGGTCTATAAAGAGTATAAATAATTTGCAATCTTTAAGTCAATTAAACAGCGACAAGGCGGTAATCCTTAATGATAAAAAAACGGAAAAGAACATTAAGAGAACAAAAAACAAATACATGAGTCACTAATTGATATGACACAAAGTGATTTTGCCTGAAGTGTCATTAAAAATACCTAAGGCTGGAAGGTCAATTTAAAGATTAATAAGTGTTTTTCCTCATCCCAGCTGAAAATAAAATCTCTGATACTACAAATGGACCAGAAGATAACCCTTTTTGACAGACGAAAGAGGATGCAAGCAATAGCGCAAGCGAGTGATACACCAAAGGAACTTTACGTTTTAGGGTCGCAGATATCTATTTGTTGATATGTAAATGTTCTCCCAAAAATCATATTGTGTTGTAAAATACGTGAAAATCATATTGTCTTTGTTATTTCCAAGAGAATAAAAGAGACGACAATATGTTACATTACAAGTACCTACTAGGAATTTCGCGGATATATCTCATATTCATTTGTCAAAGAGATGTAAAATATCAATTAGCATAACTTTAAAAACATGACGTGACGTCTCATTAGCATGAGTGTATTATCGTAGTTTATTTCAGCGGCTCAGAATGTTCCGTGATATCTAGGACATTGTATTGATATCGCTTATCAGTAGCGTCCTTATCACGCTTCGACCGCAGGTAAATGTACAAAGCCATTAAGACTATAATACAGCAGTGTACATATTTCAATATAAAATTGGTATAATCACATGTATCCTACTCTCTCATTATAAAACGTTCTATAATATATTAAATACGTTTTACCATCTCAAACGCATCTACGGTTGCAGATGTCCATGGGCGTCGATGAACACCTCGGTGTTCCCGCTGCTCGTCTGCCCCCTTATCATCTTATAAAGGTTCTAGAAAATCGCCTTTTCGCTGCGTTCATTTATTATGTTTTGCAAGCCCACTTTTTGCACCAGTTTCATATTCCCTGCCTAAAACACGTACATAATAAATATATTATCGTTCCCTTATTAATTCAGCGGGCAATAAAGATTTGATTATTACTTACCAGCACGTGATAAATTTTTACATTAACTTTCCTCTGCTCACTCTTACCTTATTCTATTGAGTCCTATTTAATTTTCATATATATTATATAACCTTCCATATGAATTCTAGTATTCAAAATATGGTCAAAAAATTATGCTTATATGAATTGTAATATTTTAAAACAGGGAAAACCCTATGGCTAAAGAAACGATAAGCAAAACAAGGTAAATTATCTTAATCTTAGAATGAAATAAATCAAACAAATATCTCGTTTATTAACGAAAATATTTATTGTAATAAAAATGCTTTACATTTGATAATATTAATTGTTTAACATTATTTTAAAGAGGTATAACGTATTTAGTACTTAACATATTAAGCTAATGCTTAGAATAACTTTGTAGGTTACAATTGCATTTATTGTTAAAAAAAATTAAATTACACATTTTCTAAATAAAATACTCTTTGTCTCCTTCCTCGTTCATAAGTAAAGATGTTTTTACTTAGAATAAATTTCTACTTTATAACTTAAATATTAAAGTTGTTAATTGCACAATATCTTTCCACAATTACTGTGCAAAAGTTATGTTGCGAGTGCTTTGACAAATTTTAATCATGTTTAATCTATGACGAATTTCTTTTTACATAGACTAAAACAATAAAATTAAGCTGTAGTCTGTCCGTGGAAAGGAACGTAAACAACTGGTGCCGCTTTCTCATTGTCGGGGTTGAGAGAGGTGTAGGCATTGATCATTCGCTCTTGGATCTCCCAGCGTCTGCGTTCTCGCTCAGTTTTCGCTTTTCGGATGGAACTGGCCAGCGAGAATGAGAAAACGATGCCGATGATCTGTAAATTTAAAAAGTAAATAAGTTTTTTTTTATCAACTCAATAATAATAAAAATCTTTTGTCGTTTAAAACTAAATCATCAAATGTTTCAGTAATTGCGGTAAGCGCCATGACCTTGAGATCTTTCGTCTTTAAAACCCCACAAGTTCTCAGTCGCCTTTTTTGTATGGTATGTAAACTCAGTCAAGAAAATAGTATGAATTTTAAATAAAATATACCTGAATGAACGCTATAGTCATAGCTCCTGCACCCAAAAGGCCTGCGCTTTGATAGACCAAATAGATGACTCTGGGTAGACAACCATTTGCGTACAGTTTGGTGCACTCAGCAATCTCCAGACCCTCGAATTCAGTGTACCGGGACTGGGCGCAGCAGGAGTTGGGCACGGTGATGTTGGCGACTGAAATCCCGGTGATTCCTGAGGGGGTTTCCACCTCGCCCCAGTCGAGGTAGCTGTCCACACCGCAACAGTTCAACTGAAAAATATAATAAATAAATTAAGATATTATTCGAATCGAAATATGAAAATGGACCTAATATTTACTATTCTAAGTGATTACGTAATAAACTGTGGGCCACATGAATAAAAAAGTTTCAAAATATTAAAATACATATGTGAAAAATTAAAACAGTTTATCCAAAATATTCTATGTACATCAAAATAGTTAACTCATTGTACAAACAATATTTTGAAATATAAAAAGTAAAAAAAATGCTACAATTGTTCATCCAGACGAATTTTTAATGCTAAACAACTTTACAATTTACATCACAAAGAAATATTTATTTTGTTTCATATCGAGAACCTTATCTGCAATTTTTTTGTATAGATAATGAAGAAAAACAAAAGCACAATATTATCTTCTATCCACGAATTTCAACACCACAAGCACAAAATCTTTTTCATCGTATGTTTTGAAGTTAAAAGGACAAGCAGAAAATCAATGAACGAACACGGGTCTTCATAAATCGATAGAATCCTTCAACTTACCCTGCTCTGAGCGAAGTCGTACGCGGCCTCGATCTCTGGTTTCTCGTAGTAGTAGGGCAGGGTCGACCTGAGGTTGTCATCGAGCATCTCCGACACCTTCGCTCGCATCGCGTACGCGGTTATCGCCGCTGCCACTTCCAGCACAAGTACCACGCTCAAGATCACTGCGAACTGAAAAATACGCAGAGCAAAAAATTCAGACACGACAATTAAAATTAAAAGTACGTAAATAGATTTCCATAAGTTACATTAACATATATTAGAAACGCTTTTAACATTCAAAGATTTTTTTAAAACGGTTGAGTAACAATTTTTGAATTAGTTTTACACTAAGGGAAACCCTTAACCATTAAACGATTCTTGATATAGTAACACTTACAATGTTAACCAAGCAGGTGCTCTCCTTCAGGGCACCAATGCATCCGAACAATGACACGAAGAGCATGATAACTCCGATAACAATGATGAAAGTCGCCGGCGAGAACAGCTGGTCGTCCAGGAAGTAGGAGACATCGTGGTAGATCGCGTATATCGTAGTACCCACTGAGATTATGAGTGCTGATGTCAGCTGGAACCAAATAAACATATGTTAACCTGATAATGTGTTGGTGACATGATTAACCGACATAAAAAATCGATCGATTCGGGGAACAAAAACCTGGCGCACCAACCCCACCCAAAAAAAAATAATCTCAATGTTTTCAAGATATTGTGAGTAGTTATTTGGTTTCGGCATTCAAAACTGTATATTGTAATTAGGCTAATTATCGTTTAACGAAAAGTTTAGTTGTATTTAATAGGAAACTAATTTACATAACGTTTAATATAGTTATTGATTATACTTAGGAGTGTAATATGCGTCATGATGAAATGGCTAAGAATCAAATTACTTTGTAAATTAAATGAATAATTACTAAAGCACTTTGAATACGAAAAATATGTCTAAAGTAATTGAAGACTCATGGTCCTGACCTGAATTATGTTTAAACCATTATTATATCATACTAGCTGTCGACCGCGACTCCGTCCGCGTGTGATTAAAAATAGATGTTGGCCGATTCTCAGACCTACTCAATATGCTCACAAAATTTCATGAGAATCGGTCAAGCCGTTTCGGAGGAGTATGGGAACGAAAATTGTGACACGAGAATTTTATATATAAGATTTTTTACTTCAAATTTAGACTTCTACGAATCAATTATAGTAAAAACTGTAGTAAGCAGGTTTTAGGTTTAAAAAGATACATTTTTATAAACCATTATAAATAAGGCAAATTCGATAGTTTATCATGACTTTGGGAATATTTTGATGTGACTTACCGAAATGTTTTTCATATTACAATTGCAAAGAGGCATTATATGTGTTCTCACTAATGAACAAGTGCAGTAAATGAGTGTTTTATATAATTATTTAACAAAAGATTTCTTATTAACTAGAATTATTTGTTCGTTCCAAAATTAGTAATGGCGATAAACAGTTTACTGTGATTTTTCAACTGTGAAGCGAATGAACAAAAACATACTGTCATCTTTGTTTATGTAAAATATATTTTTGTGCAATTGACTTTATCTTTAAGACTTTAGTGGAACATTGAAATATTGCTGTTTAAGAAGTGCAAAGAAAATCATATAAGTACTGAGGATAAGAAAGTTATATAAGATAGTTTACATCTTGTTATTGGCCTTTATAAATGTTAATTATGAAGTATTGCAATAACGAGGCAGATATTGTAAACGGTGTGAAAAATCGATACCACCGCTAGTAAAGAATGACCGCACGACCGCTGTGACCTTGCCAACATTCAAGGTCACGCTACCTGGTTAAGACAATTGTATGGAATTACAAGCAAGTAATATAATAGTTAATACAATTTTCTATCCTCCTTTATCGTAGTTACCGTGCAAAGGTCACTAGGTACTTGTGCTCTCGTTCCAGTGCTCGAGGCAGGCCAACGAGTGTGTCCAACCATACCTACCTGGTCTTCAGGGCATCTTTTCGAAGATTCACCCCCCATCCCCGATAACAAAAAAGGTACTTGTGGTCTTATTACGTATACCGAAAGTATTAGTATCCCTTTCCTCTTATTTTCCTCTTCCTTATCCTTTCAAATAGAATGTAAAATGAGTATAGGCCTTCGTTAACTGATTCAATAGACGAGACGTAGTTATAGAACGCCTGTATTCATTAAAGAGGATGTATTTCCTGGATCGAGGCAGTTTATTCAGCAAGAGATTGGTGTTATGGCATCTACTACTTGTTAAGTTACGTGAAGTTAATCCAAGTGTTGTGTGCGATGACTGTTTTAAGCCTCTACGTAGTTTCAACTGCGTCATTGCTTCCTACTCGTATATGTAAGTGTACCGTAACTGTTCATTTACCATACAAATGATGCTTTGTAACTTTTATGCCTTATCTGGTTAACCATAAAAGTGCAAATATTGGATTCATACAGCCGTATATTAAGATAATGGATTTTTGTATAAACGAGATAAATTCATATGATATGGTTTTCTATGGAAATTACCTTATCAAAGGATATGTTTGTTTTAAATATTACACTATGAAACAAACTTTAATTTATTTTAGTTAATACTAGCTGTCGCCCGCGACTCCGTCTGCGCGGTATTAAATTACTTAGTAGCCTATGTATTCTTCCAGTTGCTGTACATTTATGCCAAATTTAAGCGAGATCTGTTTAGCTATACTGAAGATAACTTCTAACAAACATTCACCCATTTAGACAATCGCATTTATAATATTTGTAAGAAGTAAAAAGTAAGATTGAAAACATTAGTGTTTTACATTGAAGTCGACAGTAACGAACAACATTAATTAATGTTTAGTCTTAGACTTTAATTAAAGTCTTTTATCACAAACAGGTAAAATGGAACGACAAATTAAAAACGAATAAAGGTGACTGGAGGCCATTATCTTTGTAGAATAAACCGTTATATATTTAAAACATGTTTAATGCATTAAAATACTAACAAATTGTTAATTACCCAAGTCATACCCCAATCAGTACAAGATAAGATAGTAAATTGTAAAGATAACATTTCTTATTCTTTTATAAAAAGTACAGTCGAACCAAAAATAAGATTGTCAGGAAAAAAATTACGTTGAGTACCTATTTTTGGGAAATCCAATAAGACCATAAACATGGTACTTATTTATATATTTTAACATCGCATTATTTGTCGATTTATCCTTAATAAGTATCAAATAATATAATTATCATTATTATTTCATGTTATTCCAAATGGTTTTTTTTTTGATAACACACTTATTTGGTTACCAAATAACAATATAACCTTTAAAAGTGTGTGGTTTCATAACAACTACGTAATTTTAATTCCGTTTATGTTTCTCATTAAAAACTACGGAAACTGTTCCGAAATTGTGTTCCGAAAGCCTTTAATTTTACACCAAATACATGACGTCATGAAGTCTAGAAAGTCTTGATATTAGAAAATAGTCTTTAAAAATAGGTAAGACTTCAAAATAGGATATGATTCCTTAGTTACTTCACGGAATTGCTGTCGATAAAGAAACCTACTAAAATCAGTAAACACATAATCAGACTATATCTTGATAAGTATATGACGCATAATTTCGAGAATAAAAGAAAAACATGAAAAAACTTACCACAAATATAGCCGTAACACATAAGAGCATATATTTAATGCACCTCATTCCCACTTCAAGGTTATTCGCCATATTTACACTATATAAAACACGGTATGTACTCTTCGTGGCTCGTGAAACAATACTAACGCGGTAAAATAGTTTTCAGGGCGAAACTCTTTATCAGCAATGATAAGGTATCGCCCGCGCGACTCTCGAAGCCAGACTACACAATGCTATGAAAAACAATTTTTCTTTAACCAATTAACAACTACATATAAAGCTAAATGGTAATGTAAATACGCGTCGTTTTACGTACACTTTAGGACTTGCGTTTACGTGTACGTTTGCGTTCGGTCTGACTATTTTTAGCAAGCAGAGATACTTGTGTTTATACGTATTTAATCAACATGATTGCGCTTGTGGATGCGACACGGTTTTTGCATACATTATGCAATTACAATGATTCCTTCTACTGGAAAAGTCGCAATCCTCGAGATAGACCTTGTTTTAGTAATTTTACTATTATTCTTTTGGATGTAGACTAAATTCCGATACGAAACACTTATTTCACAATAATTTATTCGTGTAAAATCATGTGGAATAGCTTATTTTAGAAGAAAAAAACATTAGTTAACATTAAAAAAGATAAATTAAGATGGCTCTACAATGGAATTAATAATGTTACTTCACACAACAAAAGTCGTAATGATTTCAAAACATATATTTACAAAATAAAAGATTTTAAAACACTTTTGTCTTTTTTACTATTAAAACACATTCTTTTGTTTTAAAATCTTTTACGAGATCAAAATATATTTTAATAAAACAAATAAAGTTTAGCTGGTGATTTGCAAACTTTTTTTGTTTATGTCTTACGAAATCAATATGACTAACTGACTCTTTTAATAAAATGCTTAAGACGATCGCATAAATTTAATTTTTTCTCATTTATATTGTAGGTTTCTATTGTATGAAATATAAGTGAGTGCTTGATGATGAATATAATAAATAACTATAAAGATATATAAACACGGCTAAACACTCACGTAGCGCCACCTACTAGTTTAGAGCCCATCGGGGGCCCTTCGTCAGGATGAGTGGTACTGGTATTGGTACGCGGACGCGGCCCGTCGCTCACTGCACTCAGTGAAACGGCCGCGTCCACGAAAAAATACCGGTACCACTCATCCTGATGAAGGGCCCCCGATGGGCTCTAAACTAGTCGGTGCCGCCACCGGACGAATATACGTGAATGTTTAGCCGTATTTATATATCAACTATAAAGATTTGTACCTGTATCCTAGTGTTTCCACGGCCAAAAAAGTCAATTACAAAAATGGCAGTGGATGGATTTATTACATCTAATTAAAACCTCTTTTATATCAGCCTTTGTAAACATAGTATATATCTTTTTCAAACAGTATAAAATGTAGAATACATCGTGTTTCAACAATCTTAAAAATCAATAATTATGTGAATCGTGCAAGACCTTTATTTTAGTTAAGCTACTTTAATCCACTTAACTATAGAAGTTAAAAATAAATAGGATTACGATGGATGGATGATGGATACGGTCAGTTAACTTATAAGGAAGGTTTCAAATAAATTGACAGATACTTTGAAGTTTTAAATATTTATTGCACATAAATAAGAATATAGTCAAAGCTCTTGTAATTAAAAAAAATAACTTCAGAGCGACATCTGTTAAAACAATCATTAACTATTGGACACTATATAACTTTATTTTTTATGAAAAGAGACTAAAAACATTCGAAAATTAAAAAAGTTTTGATGTGATTTCATAATACTTTCATTACTAGTATATGAAATAAATATTAAAAAGTAACTATTAATTATTATGTTTAAACTCTTTTAAACTGGCCCCTTATATCTTTCAACATATGGAATAGTTATGTAATTAAAAAAAATTAACTCATATTTATAACGGCATCAGTAGCAATATAATTCTGGAGATAATTCTACTATGCAGCCATTAACGCTAAAAAAAAAATAACCCAGGTATCTATTTCTATGTCATCCTAATTTAATGTTGAGTGGTTAAAAAAAAGATTTTGTTTTATTAAAGATTACTAAAATAATATTAATTCAATAAATTAACAACCACACTCCTCTCGGACGTGCATTCCTGAATTTACATTTCAATATTTCCTAAACAACATAAATTAATAACAATTTTCTATTGTTTAAGCTATTTTTAAGGGAAGGCGTGTTCCTGCCTAGATATCTTGGCCAGCCATACCGCCCCCGCTACCGCCAACGCCTGAAAAACAAATATTGATATTATTACATACAATTTATAGTAAAAGACGTCAAAAAGACACATGATTTTGCTAAAATAGAGAAGTGACCGCCGCCCATCTGAAAGTAGCAGAAGTGTTGCTTTTAGCGTTGCGTGTAATTGAAAAGAGGGGGTGACGTACAAAAAGAGAACATCCCAAACAACCTTACTACATCCCCTCCCCGAACAAATGTAGCCTTTCCTACGCATCCTTCTCGTTTTGAAAGAAAAAAAGTGGTGTAAAGGGGAAGATAGCTAGAGTTTAGCCTCCTGCATACACACTTGTCAAACGATACGCGGAATTGCTTTCTATACGTACAGACTTTTGACACTTTCAGTCTTTTCATTTGTTGTTACAATTCTTTTAAATCAATAAACAATCTATTCTTTACACACACCTGTAACAAAACCATGAAGATTCCAGTGATGCCGATCGCAGCGGCGTGGGATTGAACCCAGGAGCCAAATGCGTCGGTACAGCCTACGTTATATGCGACGGTGACGTTGCACACGAATGTTTGGATCGTGCCGTACACGTGGTCGCAGCAGCTGACTGGCACGCCGAGTGTCTCTGTCGTGCCCAGGGGGAGTAGCCAGTCACTGGCATTCGCAACACCGCAACATGAGAACTGAAAAAAGAGAAAAAAAAATGCTCAATTAGTATGTGTTTTTCTATGCTATGTTACTACACTATATCTATGCCAAATTTCAGCGAGATTCATGCAGCCGTTCTGGAGATATATACCTTTAAACAAACATCCATCTATTCATCCAAACATTCGCATTTATAATATTAGTAAGAAGTCAGATAAAAAGAAGCATGAAAGTAACATGTTAAGGATAGGATATGTTCAAAGAGCTGATGAATTTTGTACGTATTTTTTGAGAAAACAAAACAATCAGTGGCACAGTTTAATTAACCAGCCATGTTTTAGTAAAAACAAATTGTTTAAATTTTTTGTACACAATACATACATCTTCTTGCATTTCATCCCACAGTTTTGTGACGCCGAGGTTTTTATTGGCACCGTACAAGTCCATTGTGCCCATCAGTGATTGCTGCACTAGCGCCACCGTGTTGCCCTTCAGTGCATACCCAGCGATGCAAGCTGACAGTTGGAATATGAACATCAGGATCATTGAACCTGCAAACTGAAATAAAGAAGATCTTAAATTAATGAATTTTGCCAGAAATCTCTATAGAATAATCGTGAAATGGAAAAGTTTGTACGTAAAAAAATGAAAAATGTATAGATATGGGAGTTGTTTTATTATTTTAATTTCCAGAATACAATTTGATAGACAATAATAGGAATTTCGAAAGCAAATAATCAAAATACCTTTATAAATATTGGCCTGTATGATATAAGATCTTATTTGAAAAGTTGCAAGAAATTAAAAAAAAAATCTAATCTAACTATAATATGTTTAAGTCCATCGCATTCTGTTTTATTCAAGGGCTTCGCATATATTGGTATGGCTTTATATTGTGTGATAGAGAACTTTGAACAGTAGTGAAAATTTGATACAAAACAGAAAATACGCCGAATCAAAGTCTTAAATGATAAACGACGAACAAACAGCTTGCATAAATTATGAGCAACCGATAGCGACTAATCTCTTTCACATATTTATTTGTTCAAAATTTGCATTTCATACGTAAGTTGGTTCTGATAGTACTTATTTACTTTTAAGAGCTTCTATTATAACAAGCCACTTAGATTAATCTTAACAAGAAATAATTAACCCTAGCCATAGACACGAAGCTTATAAAATCATGTCGGTGAAAATTGAACCTAACTACACATGACATACGAGCATACCTAAGGCATAATAGGCACACGAAATCCTAAATCCGACCCATCCAATGGAAAAAGTTACATCAAGTTACAAAGGTTTGATTTATCGTTCCTTGTGCGTACTGCAAAGGATTGGAACAAGTTGCCGTCGCGACGTCAATTTATCCTTCCAAGTAGGGGCCTTCATGAATATCGATTAGTGTTTCACCAACAGGTGAAACATCTCCACTGGCCACTACGTATCATTTAAAACATAACAAACCTGCACAATTACGAAAAATACAACTGTTCTTCCAAATCATTTTATTCTATCTACATCTTGTCTCTATTTCTAATTTTCATACGTGGTGTTATTTTTACCTAAAAAATGTCTTCAAGTCTAATCAAGTTTAATGATTTATGTTATTAAATTTTTTTTTAAACAATAAAATATGTACTTAACTTCATTACTACAAGTAATTAAGATATTTTTCATCTAAGAACATATGATACGATTCATCTTTTTCATCTAATTTTTGGAGGTTAAATAACTATTTTTACTTTACATCACATGTTCACAGTTTAGTAAACAATCTCTTTATTTCTATGTAACAAAATTAAATGTAACCATAATCCATGTTCAAATTAACCGCTTCAAGCGAGTCTGTATTGTCATTGAAAACGCGCGCTGTCATAATGTATGATAAAAATAGATTATACAGGTGGCTACGAAACATCACAGGTAAATAAATATTACGTCCTTGTATTTCTTGGGTAATAAGGTACTTACCGCCATATTCATGTAATAATTCTCCATATAAGCTCCATAGAATCCAAAGAAGGAGATTATGAATATGATAACTCCCGTCGCAATGCAAAAAGCAGGCAATGAGAAAAATCTCTCCGAAAGGAATTCATGGTAACCATTGTAGGCGGATTGCACAGAACTACCCACAGATAATATAACAATACCCGTTATCTGAAACATAAATCACTTTCAATATCACTTGCATTTTTTTTATTAATTTTATAAATTCGAAAATCGAACGCACTGGCACAAAACAACTTACCAAAAAAAGAAAGTTTACTGTCACCAGCGTGTATTTGACAGTTGTGAATATTTTCGACCACATTTTGATTTATTTTCCCGACACAACGCAACGATCGCGCTATACGTCCTCGTGACAAGTTAATGTCGTATTGTGTAGTTCGAATATTTTTATCAGTACAGTAATCTTGATAAGGAAAACAAGCGGATTTATCTTGCCCGCCGCTGCCGTTGCCTCGATTGAGTTTCCACAATTACCACCATACCTCACGTCATATGATGCCTCTAGTACTTGGAAACCAAAGAAAACTATATTACCTCATTTATTAATTATTACTGCAATTAACAAATGCAAGTGTAATTAATTTTGATTTATGTTGTCATTATGTTTCTTAGTTTCTATTCCATTAAATCGAAACTTAATTATAGCACATTATGTTGCATTTTTTAGGCAAAATTGTTAAATTACATTTAGTAACTTATATAAAAATAAGAACAGTTAGCTACGATCTACGAGGTAGCTACAATAGCGCTAAATTACAACTTTTCCATATTTTGCGTTCCACATAATTCCGACAATCTTACTATTAAATGCGAAAAATTAGATGGCATGGCAATGCATGTTTGTTAGAAGGTATCCCCAGAACAGCTCAACGAATCTTGATTAAATTTGACACACATGTAGAACATAGTCTAGAAGAACACATGGGCTAATAAGTTTTTTTTTATTTCACGGGGACGGAGTCTAGGGCAAAAGCTAGCCTACTTATAAATTAAAATGCACGAAACTTACTAATTAGAATTGTTGTAAACTTATTGTAAATTTTTTCACTGTAAAAACACCACTGAATTATGATTTTTTAATTCCAAAAGGATGGAGGTACACACCACATCCAGTAGTGTAATGATAAGAAATATACATTCGGTGAACAATAAGGTCTAATTTACATAGCTATCTGCCAAGTTTTTATTACACTAATTGGTTACCACATAAAGGCAGGATTGCTCACTCGTTTAGCGAATGCCTTTGTTAAATGACTGTTCGATGTAAATACAGCCCTGCATACAAAATATTGAAACGCATCAATGAATGTTACTCAAACGTAATAATTGCTATGAAGACACTTAATTAAATCTTTTTTGGAACCTTAAAAATTAGTCATGATTTTTGTCAATTTATCTTATAATAGATTTTCATAACTTATTTATTTAATTTTTTGTTTGTCTATAAACTTAGGTATTAGATTTTTTTTTAATTCTTCTTTTCTATCTCCATTTAGTGTTAAAAATAAAATTAAAATAAAAACAATATTTTCTTTAAAATATTTATTTTAACGAAAACAAAGGAACTATAAATTGTAGTAACAAGATTTTCTGCTTTCACAACATTCAATCCTATTGACTCTATTTCTAATTAAATTCGAAAATAATAATAAAACTTGTAAAACTGAATATAGATCGGTCCAAAGTACATATATACATACATATTCGATGTTAACATTAAATACAATGAAAGACTATATAATATCTACAAATATAACAACTCAGTACGACCACTGACCATCGTAATCCTAATTTAGCTAAAATGCTTAAAACACTGGCTTAATCTAAGACTCCAATTCGACTTCCTCGTACTTGGACCTCCACGCCAACCAGCCGGATGCGACAGTGATCAGCAGCTTGAAAAAAATATATCATGTACTAACTCACCCCTCATTTAGCCCACATTCGAACCCCTTAGTGTGGACGTACATATCCAACATTACTTCAAAAAAAATATTATATTGCGTGCACGATAGCATCAAAGTAAAAAGTGTCACCCCTATACATGTCTTTACCCTTAATCTAGGTGAATTATCACAAGTTTTCACAGCCATAATATTAAAAAAAAATATTTCATTAAAAAAATTATAGTTTATGACAACTCGTGGTGATGCCAGACGAATGAAATACGGCTGGAGAAAAGCGCGCGCACGAGTAAGTAAAATTGCTTTCTTTACGTCTCGTCAAATCCAAGCTAAAGATGATTGTATGACACCAACCTGAACACCGGTGACTACTGCCGCAACAACACCGATGACATATGCGTAGTAACTCAACCATTCGCCGAGCGCGCTCGCGCAGCCAACGAGGTAAGAGTTGGCTGTAGTGCAGACGAACGGCGAGACCGTGCCGTAGTCGATGTGGCAGCAGCTAACCGGGATGCGATCCCGCGCCCAGTCGTTGCGACCGGCCACACCGCAACATTCGAACTAACGGCACAAACAGATTTAAAACTATGGTAGAATACTAAATACCCCTGAACTCTAGAGTCCGCGCGAGTTGTAACAGTGGTAGAGCACGCTTTAACATGTTCGCACGAATTGGCCCGACTCGCCCGGTGAAATACCACGACCACACAGAAGACAGGCGTCAAGTGGAAGCAATTCCGCCTACAGTCTGATGAGTGTGCGTCCCGGAGGCCTAATTTAGTCCTCTTTCCCTTCACACCCTTTTCCTTATAAGGAAAGGATGGGAAGTGGAAGTGGACTTTGCGGATGAGAGGATGCATAGGAAGGGAAAATATTTTCTTTCTGCGCATCCTCTCCTACGTTGATTAAAAGTAGGCAACGCATATGCAATTGCGTATGTCTATGGACAACGGTCACTTCGCTATTTCAGCGATTTCAGGTGGCCGCTCGCTCGTTTGCCACCTTATGAAATAAAAAAAAAATTAAAAGTCTCTTCGCGCTGAAAACCAAAAAATAATAAACGCAGCAAAAAATGTGTATAACACAAGAAAGCTGTTCCAAAAACCTTACTTCCCTCGTTTTAAATTTTAATTTAATAGCGAATAATTAATTACTCATAATACTTTAATCTCAAGTAGAAAACTTACTTCCATTTGCAAATCGTCCCATAGTTTAGCGATGTCTCGCCGTGTTTCGTAAAACTGCACGCTCTGTATCATCGGAGCTCGGATTTCCGAAACGGCATCATTTTTTAATCCGAATGCTACAACCGTCATCGCGATTTCAAACACCAAAGTCGTCAGCAAAAGTACTACATACTGAAAACATTATTAAAATTTTAACAACAAGAAATGATGCTAAGAAACTATACGACCAATAAACTACGACTATAAAATACAACTTTCGACATTTTAGCTTTCATTGCATGTAGTTAACTAAAAAAATATTGGAAACAAATTAATCAACATTATCACCAGAAATACTAACTCCAGCGATACTCTTAATTCAGTGTGTAAAAGAAACACCTACCGCAGCAATAAAATAAAAGTTTTCAGAAACAGCGCCATAAAATCCTAGAAGTGAGGTCAGGATTATGATCACGCCGGTAGCAATGACAAATCCTGGCAGTGTGATAAACCGTTTAGTCAGTAACGTGTTGTAGTATGAGTACTCAACAACCGCTACTATTCCAACGATTAAAAGAAGAACTCCCGTTAGCTGAAATAAATATTTTAAGACATCCTATATCGGTTATTCTTTTTCAATTGATTTTAAGTAAGTACTGACTAAGATTTTAGCCACTCAGCTCGTACCGCTTTTATTCTAAAAAATCTAGCAAGATAGATTTTTGAGTTTCCTAAAAACTCTCTTACCCAGTAAATAGTATTTACACCAGCTAATGTATACCTCACGGACTTTAATACTTTAGGCACTTTCATTTTTTTTGTCAAATAATTCCGTTAAGCTAAATGATTTTTAACGTACTAAACGAGTTAAAAATAGAAGTTCGCTATTGAAATGGTTTTTATCAATCTAGTATCATCAATATCTTGGTTATCTCGACATATTCTTCTCGTGGTATCAATTTAGATATTCATAAATATTGAACGCATTTAGGTTTCTTTAGATTTAGATTTTTTTCCTTTTTGTTGGTAGTATCTATCATTCATCTCTAAAATCAGATTATAAGATAACGGTTGAACTAATAAATATACAATGGCCTGAAAATTAAATATACCTATTCCTTAAAGTTTAAAATTAAATTTAACTTTACAGGGTCGATTATGAATTGATTTATTTTTTTCCGGCATGGTATCACTTTTTGGTAGCATCGATAGCACGGTAGCCTGCAGATGAGTAGTAAAACATGTAAGAGCAACTAGCAACACAGTCATTCGGTGTTTTGGTTCGATAACTCGACGTTCGTTCGTTATCACTTTGTTTTCATTGAACACAACGAATAAATAGGTAAGATATTATTTTATTTATAATTTATGCAATAGAGCTTTAGGATATTAATTTTATTTCTGTAAAATACTTCTCGTGTAATAAGATATCTTGTAGTTGCGTTCAAGCCCATTCTATTGTGTCAACAACGCAAATCAATGTTTTACCTTCGGCGCAGTATGTTGGGAGAGGAGCTATTATTTTTATTTTGTTTCAGATTGAAGTTCAAAATTTAAAAGAAATAAAAAAACTACTAAGATGGCTATTGGGGCAGGAATGTCGTGTGTGAAGTACTTACTTTTTTGCTTCAATCTTTTGTTTGCGGTAAGCATTTTTTTTTGTAATGGTGTTTTTCCTTGAAAGCACAAGCGTTCCAAATGTGTCATACGTTTCGAAAGTTCTCAAAAGTTTAACTATGGCTTAAATAAATATATTAACGTCATTTTTGAAATCATATTTTTTTGCTACATGTATAAGTATTTATGACTCAGTGTGGTGACGATTGCACAACGTCAACAATTTTGATTTAATTACATATTTAAAAAGTGCTTTCGTTGCAAATAGCATTTTTATATGTCGTTAAGGATTGTAAACATGCTCATGAAAAATTTATGAAATTAAAAAGGGGACCAAAAATCAATACATTTATAATCCAACACTTATTTGGATGCAATTTTTTTTCATTTTTGTTAAACTTAATTGTAAGGTTACCTTGAATAATTTTTAATAGCCTACAAACATATGAGAACTCTAATATGTTTGTAGCCATTATCATTTGTATAAAACATTTCTGCTATCTTAAAAACAATACCACATGTTATTGAATACCTAAACTTGGAGCTAAATATAAGTTAATCTTTTTTTTCTATGGTACATGGTGACAAACAAATGAGCATCTACCTCAAATTCCTAAATCAGCTAGTGACCACTAACCATAGACATGTTACAATAAGTTAGAAAGCAGGTGCATTAAAATCTTCTATTTAAATAAAAAAAATAGTTTATATATTTCTTAAGAATTTCGATTACTACTTTAAATAGATACCTCTACATTTTATTTATTTAATTTACAAAAGAGTTGATAATCATTGAATATAATGTCTTTAAATTTTTAGCTGACTGGATTGATCATCTTGATCGTTGGTATTTGGGTTGAAGCGAACTCCCATCCATACATTGATCTCACGGATGAAAGCTTCTACACAACTGGACCTGTAGTCCTTATCATCGTGGGAGTGATAGTGTTTATAGTTGCATTCTTTGGCTGCTGCGGTGCTGTGAAGGAGAATCATTGCATGATAGTAACGGTAAGTTTTTTTAATTATTTGTTAATTTGTGTTATTCTTAGAATGTCCCTTAAAAAAATTAGGAGCTGATGTTTTCTTCCAAACTATGTTATACATCTATGCCAAATTTCATCAAGATCTGTTAAGCTATTCTTGAGATACCTTCTAACAAATATCCATCCATCCAAACATTCACATTTATAATATTAGTAGGATTGTGCCATGAACTTGTAGAATTATACATTTGTGACAGGTGCTTATATGCAATAAATTGTTAAGTGCCATAGACATAATGAGTTTAAAACTTTTTAAACTGTATAATATTTTTGCAACAAAGTAAATGTATAATTTCAACATAATAGGCAATTCTTGTACTCGTGTTATCATATTTGTGAAGTGCATTGTAACAGCATAAAGGTTTATTATTCTTTATGTAGGGATCAAAAAGTCAGCATGATAAGTTAGAAAAACACTGATCATATATTTAATTACTTTTATATATATACTAGCTCTTACCCGCGACATCGTCTGCATGGGATAAAAAAATAGATAGTAGCCGATAGTTAGATCCATTGAATATGCATGTCATCACCAGCTGACTATACGTCCCCACCGAGGGGCTCGGAGCCTACCCTAAGTTAAGGGTGATTAGGCCATAGTCAACCACGCTGGCCAAGTGCGGGTTGGTTAACTTCACACATATCTTTGAATTTCTTCTCAGATATGTGCAGGTTGCATCACGATGTTTTCCTTCACCGTAAGAACGTCGGATTAATGTACATATGTAAATCGGTAATCAAAAAATACATTGGTACATGGCGGGATTCGAACCCAGGACCTGCAGATTGCAAATCGAGTGCTTGACCCCTGAGCCACTGACGCTCTTTAATATGAATATGCATGCAAAACTTTATAGAAATCGGTCAAGCTGTTTCAGAGGAATATGGTAACTAACATTGTGGCAGATTTTTATATGTCAGATATTAGTTATTTCTTACTGTAGATGTGGACAAAAACTTATAACAACAGTTGTATAAAAATCCTAGTTGTAGTTAAAGGCAATAATCACAGATACACAGCTAAACGGTATTTTCTGTGTAACATACCATAGATATCGAAAATTTGTACCTTCAAAATAGTATGCAAATAAGTATGCAAGAGCCCTATAAATCTGCCTTTGGGATTTGTGGCCAGAGGTCAAAGGATTTACATTTAAATTCTTTCTAATAAAACGTGTATCATCTAGTTCTAGACGTTGATTCGTTTCTTAAGTTTAACAAAATGTCGGTCACACACAGGCAATTGTCCAGAGAAGCCGTGACCTCTGGCACGAGCCGTCTCTGCCTGTTAATCAGCCACTTCCTCCATTTATAAAGTTAATGAGCCCTTTTGTGCATTCTATCAAATCTTTGATGTAAGAGTGACGAATAGGAAGTCATTAGCTTTTTCCTGTCTTCTCACGATAACGGCCAGACTTAATTATTTTTAAAAACCACTTAAACTATACTTTAATAAAAAAAACAGCAATGAAACAAATACGAATCGCATAATAGTCTCAAAACTGGTTCAGTCCTTTAGTAACATTAAAAAAAACATTTCCAGCCTTAGTCAATCAGGTAAAAAATACATCATTAGTTTAAATACTTTTATGGTCAAAATAAGTATAGTTTCTCATATTGTTAATAGTGACAACCCTAGGTCTTAAATAATTGAGACCGTCAGAGCGCCGTCGAGATGTCCACTTAGTCAATTTGGGATACGATAATGTCTTCTGGCTATATAGCATCAGGTACAAAGCCAAACAGAATAAAACCGAACACTACGTTTAGTAAATTTTCAAACCTAAAAACTATACGAATACTGGTTAAAAGGATGCTCCAACAAGTGATGTTTATTTATATGTGTTTTTTGGTTTAAATAAATTATTATTATACTGGTTAAGTTTAAACTGTGGTTTGACTTCTAGATCGAATTTTAAAAAAGTAAGCATCCAAGTCGATGCTTACTTTTTTAAAATTCGACTTTACATCTTCGAGTTTTATTTTGTCTGTGGCAAATAGTAGTCACCTAACATACGCCATTTTCCTCTGTTGCAAGTAGGTTACTAACTGATATGATAATCCAGGTGATTTCACCTTACCTTAGTCATGTTTTAAACGTATACAATGCTTTACAAATAAAAATGTACATGCATGTGATTTTATGACGTAATAGCTCTTAAAAACTAATAATAAAATCGAACTTGAATACGCAAGGGCATTTTTCTTTTCATGGAGGTTGTCTGTTGATGACTCGCATATAAAGATTTGTGGCTTATCCAGGACTCGACTTCAACCGCAGCGAAATAAAAAAAGACTTAAAAATCCAATATATTCACCTAGACTAATTGCTATATCTATGCCAAATTTCAACGAGATCCGCAGATCGCAGCCCTTCTGAAGATAGCTTTAAAGAAATCCATCTAAAAAATTGCATTTATAATATTAGTAATATGTGTATGTAGACATAGTTACTTGTCATATCTACGAATAACTTGAATGTATTATAAACTCAATTTATCAATAATAAGTATGTTGTAAGGTTTATAATTATCTACATTAACAAAGTATGCCATTAGGCTAGGCACATTTATACTAACATTTTTGTTACGTGCTAGATTTTTATGGTAATAATCTGTTGTGCATAATTTCCCACGATATTATATGACCTTGCTAAAATATTGATTTAATATATAATATTTATGTTTTATTCATATTATATTTCATTTCAATGACACTTTTTATTTAATTTACAGATTATTTTATACATAAAATTCTCGTGTCATATTGTTAGTTAATACTCTTCCGAAACGGTCGGTCAAGGTTTTTATCATATTTTATTTTTTTATATTCAGTAGGTCTGATCATTGGCAAGTAACAATTATTTTATGTCGTCCGTCAGGAGTCTCGAACGACAGTTATTAAGGTGTTTAATATTAAATATAATTTTTCCCATTTTAAATACAATTCTATAAGATATATCTAAGATAATCGGGGGATATATAAACAGGGGGGAAAATAGATAAATCAGGCGGTCAATTGATTTGTTCTTTTTTTATATCATAAGGTGGCAAACGAGCGAGCGGCCACCTGAAATCGCTGAAATAGCGAAGTGACCGTTGACATACGCAATTCCATATGCGTTGCCTACCTTTAATCGACGGAGGAGAGGATGCACAGAAAGAAAATATCTTCTCTTCCCATGCATCCTCTCATCCGGAAAGTCCACTTCCACTTCCCATCCTTATAAAAAAAAAAGGGTGGGAAGGCAGAGGACTAAATTAGGCCTCCGGGACGCACTTTCATCGGACGAAACGCGGAATTGCTTCCACTTGACGCCTGTCTTCTGTGTGGTCGTGGTATTTCACCTGGTGTGCCGGGACAATTCGTGCGAACATGTTAAAGCGGGCTCTACCACTGTTCTATTATATTATAATTTGTATGTAACAATAGTAAAAACAAGAAAGGAATGTGCATGATGCCACCACATCCGATTAAAACAATAACAAGCGCGGTATTATGAGAACATTCAACTTTATTTTTTTATGAACGTGCAATAAATGATACCAGTCCGAATCATATTTTAATTGGGAATTTTAATGAGAATTATATTACGCTTACTTTTAATTCTCTTTAAAAATATTATTTTAAATGAGAATTCATTAAAGAATAACACGTTACAGGTAGCGATTTATAGTTTATTCGTGAAGTTAATTTTTTAAATAAATAAATTCATATATTTAATCATACTTTGCTTAAATTAGATTTTATCTCAATCAAGAGTAATAAAACTATAAAAGATGTCTTACCACATAGCAACAACCCACGTATTCTAGAATACATTAACATGCCATAGTTTGCTTTAAACAAGTTGAACCAGCCTATTTTTACGTAATATTAATTACCCACTTATGCTCCAATAATATATCTTCACATATCCACTTTTATGCTCGTTTCTTTAGATTAAAGTAGAAGAATTATTGTCTCCGTTTTTCATAAAAAGCTAAAAAAAATATTTTTTCGACATTTGAAACTACTTACTACTACTAGTATGTGTTCGTAGCAGTACTTCTACAGTGTACAGATAGAAAGTGATATGTACATATGACAATTTCTATCCAACTTTTCCACTGTGACGTAATATGTCCGGTCGAACGGAAAGTAAAACAATAATATAGTTCGCAGCGACGCATTGTTATTGTGGAGCGGCATTATCGGGCATGTTGTGATTCAGAGCGCAGAAATATCATCGGAGACACGTGACCACTTCGTAATGCTTTGCCGTGCCTCGATCACGATCACTTTTCCTGACCGTTGAAATAATATCAATAGCTCGCGATATTAATTCATTTGAAATGAAATTATATTCACTAAATCCATTATGCTTTTCATGGATGTTTCCTAAATACATAGGTACATTATTGGAATATTGCATCCACAAACAACGTATATTCGTCCGAAACCTGTCAGCTTTTCATCTGTCATGCGGAGTAGTTTAATGGCCAATGAGTAAGACCATTACTGTAGATTAATATTTAATTAAAAAACAAATGGAGCAAGCTTAGAATGTCGTTCACAACAGAACGTTACAATATCCCAGACGTAGCTAAAAGCATATGTTGTGAGGTTATATTGTGTCCGACACGCCCCCGTCTCCCCAACTCCCCCACCCTGTCGGCATCCGGCCGACTTGCTGGCGCCGTCTAACCTAAGAGCTTATCGATCGATAACACCACCTACAGGATGTTTTAATTACGTCAGATCCAACGATAGAGAAAAATAGTAACTAATAGCAAATATTTTCTCATGAATACTTAACTTTTATATTGTCTTGGGGGTTTTTAATCAGTAGTAATACTGTTTATACTTAGCGATAGTATCCTATGCGTAAAAACCTGTGCACTTTATTGTGTGTAAACTTGATTCTTTTAACACTTTTGTATACTTCTGACTTGTTATTTTTGTGTTGCATACGTAATTCTCAATTAAACTTCAATTTAACTGCGTAAAATATTAAGAGAACATAAGTTGAAGACAAGTCTCTTGTAGTACTAATATATTAACTGAAATGATATACATAAGAAAAAACTGGTTTATCTTAATAATTTTATACGAATACACTGGTCCGAATGTTTGCAAGGCCGAACACGCAACATACGTTCACTTTTTGAGACCTGTGTCCGAGATTGCCTTTAAGTACATGACCTAAAAATATTTTTTGTTTATTCTTTTTAAAAAAGGATCATGTTTTTTATTGAAAAGGTTTTCTTATCTATTATTTGCTTTAAATGCAAATAACTGAATATTTGTATTTACTTCTATATTGTAACTCATTGGATACTTGAGTAATGTTAAAATTGCATTTAACCGACCACGCTACTATGACGTCATCAGACACAGCGTTTACGCTTAGATCACCGGGGAGTCCCCGATAATATGTGAAGAAAATGTCAGGTTATTTTTTTAATTAATAAAATCACATGCAAAAGCTTTAAATATATTGTTACGTGATGCAGAAAATTGTTTCCTCAACTTTTTAAAACTTTGTCGCCCCAAGTAATTTTGAGGCTTCTCGTTTGCTGTTAGTAAGCTTCAAACATTTTCTACGACCAAACTAAGGTCATATATCATATAAAATATCCAATATACATAGATTGTAACTTTTACTACAAACTTTTAAATTTAAATATATAGTTATGCATACATTACATCATATTAAATAATAATAATTGACCTATATTAAAAAAAAATATTATCACTCGCACCTATTTTTGGACTCGCCAGTTGTATGAAATTAAGAACCTGTTCTACTAACGACGATGACTTCACCCAAAAGATATATTTATGCTAAAAGAGACTTCACAAAAATCCGATTCTTACTTATATTATAAATACGAATGATCGGATGGATGGATGTTATAAGGTCATGGATCTCGCTGAAATTTTGCACAGATATAGAACATAGTATGGAAGAACACATTGGCTACTAATTAAGTTTTTCTTTAATTCCGCGCAAACTGATATGTGGCTAGTTTGAAATAATTTCGCCTATGTCAATGGGGAAAAATGTTATTCAGCTACCTAGGTTATCCTTTACAAGTGGTGGATACTAAATAATTAAAAGACAACTGGCTGTAGCGGAATAAAGATAGCTGGATTAAAAATAAACAGAGTTACGACCCTATACGCTATCCCAGACTGCAGTCTATCATTGTTTTGCAGTTACGATGTAACAAATATCCAAAGTTTCAAAGATTAGTAAGATAACATCGAATGTTACATTGTATTTTACTTTTATTTTGTGTGCAAAGTTTAAAAAAAAAACATGAAGTAATATTATACCTTTTTTCTCCACAGTTCGCTGTATTCCTGCTGGTAATCTTCATAGCGGAGATGGCTGTGGGCATAGCTGGCTATGTGAAGCACGATGACATACAGAACTCTATCGTACGTCACCTCAACACCACTATCAAGGACTACCCCACCAACAAGGAGGTCCAGAGCACCTTCGATATCCTGCAGACTGACGTAAGTACATTATTCTTAAAATGCCCACTTGGCTTGTGTCGAATGTTTGATTATAAAAAAAACGACTGATTATACCAAGCCAATAAATAATACTTTCTAATATTTAAAAACGAAATTTAATTTATTTATTATTTTTATTTTTTAAATACAGAACTTTATAATACGAAATTGTTATTAAAAATCTTGGATCGTTTATTTGAGATTGATAGCTGTTATTCAACGTTTTCGTTGGCGGTGACGGCGGCATTTATTGTGTTTGGGATAAGCCCTCGCTCGATATAAACATAAGTTATTTTTAAATGAGAATGGAGCGAGCGCTGTTTAAAACATCTCTAAATCTATTAATTAAATCGTTTTAAATAAATCACAATCGTTGAAATGCAATCAGTGCCAGATACTATACAGTGAAAGTATTCAATTCTCTGGCTACTTAAAATCGAATATTACAGCAAACTATAATCATATACAAGAACTAACAATTTATCACAAATGTACGCTATGACTTTGAGTCGTGTTCAACCAATTATGAATTGGGTAGGAGATAAACGCCCTTGGCGTCTTATTTTCAAAAGTGAATTAATGGCTAGTCTTAGGTTTGAGAAAAAACAAAACCGAAATAATGTCTGGTCTTAGGTTTGTGAAAAAACAAACAAAAATGGATTGCCCTTGTCCCTACGAACAATTCGTATATCGTTTCCGTACATCTCTATCAGCCGTCATATCTGAATTCACTCCCTTCTTACACATATCCTCTTTCACACAATCCATATTTTCATATTCAATTAGTTCTTCTTTCATCCTCGATTACATTGTATTACAGTTGCAATGCTGCGGTATCTACGGACCGGGAGACTGGGCCAACAACACTCTGCCGATCCCCGACACTTGCTGCGCGGGCCGCGAGATCAAGGAGGGCGCTGCCGCCGCCTGCACACCTGAATCCCCCGGCTTCCACACCATCGGCTGTCTCAGCAAACTCGTGCCCTTCTTCAACGACATGGCCATGCTGCTCGGAGGTGTCGGACTCGGCATTGCTATGGTGCAAGTAAGTGAACCAATTTAAATCCTTTACCATAATATACACATTCAATCTCGTAAATTCCATCACCCTGTCTGCTAACATTAGACTATATAGAAAAATGTTATTCTATCCACAACAAACAGTGGTAGCACGAATTGTCCCGGCTCGCCTGGTGAAATACCACGACCACACAGAAGTCAGAAGTATGGGCAATGGTCACTTTGCTATTTCAGAGATTTCAGGTGGCCGCTCACTCGTTTGCCAACTTATGATATAAAAGAACTATCAACACAAAGCATTGGTAATATTGTGCAAAGCTTTTAGAATGATTAAAAAAGAAACTAGGTCAGTACTATTCCTATCCCTTTGGACATAACGACATCGTTATAAAGAACAGTAGCTAATGCCACACAATGACATTTTGCTGTTTGTTTTCTTGTCACCAAAACTAGGTCAATGCACTCCGCTCATGATAACGTGACAACCCTAAGATATAGCAAAAATTTCATCGACAACCTTAAAGTACACTCGTCTTTTATTGATGCAAGGAAATGGGTCATCGCCTCGAGTACTATTTGTTAGTGAACAACTTGACATAAATTGATGAATCCCGAAATAATTGCTTGTTTGTACTGAAAAGTTTTTATATCAATTTGAAGGATTTCTTACTCGTGAAAAAAAAATGTATATTTAATTTCATTTCACACTTTCAATTTAGGAAAATAATTAGTGCTCAAGTATAATAAAAATGTTGATAAAATCTAATAAAAACTACTCAAGTCGTTTAATAAATGTAAAATAATTTATAAACTTTGAATAAGAAATTGGTTTAAATCTTTCTTCTTACTATAATAATATTATAAATCCGAATGTTTAGATGGATGGATGTTTGAAGGTATATCCTGAACGGCTCAACGAATCTTGATGAAATTTTGCACAGATGTAAAGCATAGTCTGCAAGACCACATAGGCTATTCATTTTTTTTTTTATAACTCCGCGCGACAGCTACTTTGAAATATTTTCAAGCAAAATCTGTTTTACTCCGTTGTAAGTTCACTGGACACCTGTATATCATTTTTTACCTCAATCTTGCCTTGTTGCAGCTCCTGGGCGTGATATTCGCGTGCTGCCTGGCGCGCTCCATCCGCAGCGAATACGAAACTGTGTAAGCAACTACTTCCTGAATTTCCACTGATGTAACACATGTATACCAACATTATTGCTATCTCTGTTTTATTTGAAGAGAATGAGCAGGATACAATATTGTAATACAATGTGATTGTGGAGATTCACAGTTCGAATGTCAACTTTAATCTCATGCTATTAGTGTTTCCAATATCTTTCATATTTAATTATATTGTGATTTAATTATAAGTTTCTCCGCAAATATATATTATAAGTTATGTTGTTTGTTTTAACATTTTATATTTTAATACAAAAATAACAAGAGTCCTTGAGAGATTTCGATTCCATTTCAACACAAATAGTATGTACAAAGCAGATCTTTATCCTAAATAGATTTAATTACGTTTATATTAAAAGAAATAAAACATTTTTCCATCTCATTCATCAAAGTGAATTTGTATCTTCGTAGATAATTGTGCAAGTCAAAATCGCTAAACAACATTATAAAATAGATTTTCACATATATTGAAGTGCATTCAGTGTAGAAGACTGATTTTCGGTATAGAAATGGTTTAAAATTGCCAAATTTTAAAATATATAATTTCTTTTTTTAATTTTTTTTTACATTTTATAATGTAGGTGTCAAATGTATTGTTCATATAGTCGTGGTAGTGTGGTGCACATTTTATAAAATCTTATATTTCATGTGTTCGATATAAATTGTTTTTTTTTTCTATAAAAAACAATATTTGTATCTCACGTAATTAGAATATGTGTAGCATTTTTAAAGTGTTTCAATGTCTATTTACAAATAAATTGTATGATCTAATTCATCGAGTTTTTTTCTTTCATCATCATCAGCTCACTATACATCCCCACTGAGGGGCTCGGAACCTATCCTAAATTAGGGATGATTAGGCCATAGTCAACCACGCTGGCCCAATGCAGGTTGGTTGACTTCACACATATATTTGAATTTCTTCTCAGATATGTGCAGGTTGCATCACGATGTTTTCCTTCACCGTAAGAACGTCGGATAAATGTACATATGTAAATCGGAAATCGAAAAACACATTGTTACATGGCGGGATTCGAACCCAGGACCTGCAGATTGCAAGTCAAGTGCTTGACCCCTGACCCACCGACGCTCAAAATATTTCTTTCAAGTAAATTATAAGCTTGTACGTTTGATAAAATTGTCGAGATAAGAACCAACGACCACGTGATCGGATGATTCGCTTTAACCATTAGGCTATTGGCATTTTTCATTCAAAGGGTTGACAATAAAACAGCACTTAGTGTCCTAGTTACACACAATTTTATTTTCCTATTTTTATATGATATATAAATTTTAACAAAAGATGGTTATTACATGGGCTCAAGACTCAATTATAAGGAACATCAGTCATGTTGAAAAAGAGCGGTCATTTTTGCAAGCATTTCGAAATAGTATAAAATTAATTAAAAAAAATCACATTGACAAAATTATGGCGCCATTCATTGTCTATGCCGTAGCCATTTCACAGCACCAGTTTTATTTTTCACAAAAAAAATCACTAATTTCGTATCGCAACCTCACAGTTTTGTCATCAATACCGCATTATACGAGCGTACACTTTGATAAATTACACAGCTAAATATCTAAAGTTAAGGGTGTGTTTTCACTGAAACAAAGCGAAAAATTTTTTTTCCAATTTTTCAAAAAAAATTTTTTTTTTTACTTTATAGACTAGATTCTTTACTGAAGGCTTTTATGTAATTTTATATTTAAATCGATTTGTGATTAATTAGAAGAAAGGGTTTATTCTGAATTATCGTAATTTCGCGTTCAGTTTCAGTGAAAACACATTTTAAGACATACATTATACGTTACCTACACAATAGAATAACTTACATCTAGTAACTTGTTAACTTACTAAACGGAATTTCTTAGTCGAAAGAAAAGTAGAGGTTGTAGAGACTGCCTATTATTTGGCACGAAAAAATTGCGTAAACACATTTGTCACTTTTACGTCCACATTATTTGATATGTTTTGAGTAGAACAAAATTAAAATACTCTCAACTTTCTTTTTAATCCAATAGCGATTGTCAAAGTTTCCGAAAATCTTTACATCATCTTAAAAAGTTCAAGATGTTTTAAACCACTGTCAATATAGGATAATCTCCCCAATTGTTCTGTAGTAGAATTTAAAGGCTTTGTAAATTAATACAACAATATTGAAATTGTCATTTTATTTAAAAAAATGAGTTCATGAAATCATCAAAATGTCTTCAAATTTTCCTTAATAACAAACTGTTACTCAAATAAAAAAAATACATTGCTATTGTTTTTGATTGTCTGTTGATATTAAATTAAAAATCTTGAACTAGACAATGATCTGTATAAAAAAAAACGAATATGAAAAGAATTAACATAAGAGCTTTCGTAATTTAATTTCGACTAATTAGGAAACCAAAATCGATGTGCGAGGTTTTATAACAACCATTTAAACATTAAAGATAGAATAATGAAAAAAGTAACTACAAAAAAATTACTATATACATCAAAATCATTGACAATCAAAATATTTCCGGGACATAACAAACAAGAAATTTGATGGCATTACAAGATTTGTTGTCCACACAAGGACAGTAAAAAAAAACAAGGGATTAAAAACCTCATAGTGAAAAATACTTCAAATCAAAATACCATTCCATAGACAGAACTCTATTCAATGTAGACCAGAATAATTTGACATTATAATACTAATGTAGTAACAGTTCAAGGAGTGTTTGAGATCAACGCATCGTTGCGGCAAATAATTTGACTCAATTCACTGGTTACATTCTACGATACACATTCATTAGATAAACTTATCACTGTAATATAATACAGGACTAAATTAACATAAAGTCATTAAACTAAGAAAAGAAATCACCTAAAATTATACAGTTCAGACCATTTGAAGCAATGGTTTAATCACATTAATTGCAACTAAACACTTTTAAGCCAATATACACAACACACTTTTCACGGCATATCCGATTACATTTACAACACTGGAGGGTCACAAGAGACCACACAGTTAGATGCATGTTTTCTGCAACCCATTCAAGTCTAATCTCGACCCATCTCTTGAAAATAGTTACATTTCTTATGATCTCTTAAGAAATGTAACTTTTTTCATTGGGTTTGGACCAAGATCAACTCTTTCATATCTGACATATTTATCCTTCACTATAGACATGTAATAATACATGAAGTCCCCATTGTGGTGAAGGAAGGACCCTGTTAGTCGACCAATGAACACATCCAATGAAAAAAAGCGACTGTTTTCAAAGGATGGGTTGTCTTTGCATTTAAAAACTCAAACGGTCGACTATGAAAGGCGAATATGTCGCAAACTGTGCACACAGATAGATAAGTAAGCTTATATTTACGTGAAGAGGATGGACTGAGAACAGAATGATTTTGAGTAAGATACATGTAGGACAATGAAGGCAGGGCAATCATGTCGCGTAACGCTTGGTCCACAGGCGGGCGATACGATCATGTTCATCTCTATTCTGCAGATATTGTGTAGCAATACTGCCTACCAGGGGATCCGCTGAAATATTACACTTTATTTAATATTTTATACAATAATAATTATTGAAAAAAGAACCATGCAAAATTAGATTGATGGAATTAATTTCAGACTACTGTAAAATATAGTTTGAAACATAAAAAGCTTAGCTCTAGTAATAGGTTGTTACTGTAGGTATGAACTATGATACTTTCTTTGTTGTAATGAGAAATCATAATATTAAAACAATGAAAAGTGTGAAGTAAAAATAAAACCTACATAGTTTCATTATATTACTTTAGAAGCTATTGTAATTAAAAAGGCTTAAACATTCTCATGCTTTAGTAGAAAGTAGGCAAGTTTCACTTTATTTTGAAAGTATTATAGAAATCTATAATTCATTACCATAAATTACATAATAAGAATCATAATAATTAATGTATAAATCTATATTAGAGACAAAAGTAAAATCAATGTAAAATAAAGTCAATGCCATCTTGGGCAACAAAGATATTTGAAAATAACTATACCTGGATTGCAGTCAGTCAGGAGTGAGCATATTGATAGCAAGACTTTAGATATGGTGAGAGCTGGTGACCAGTTATCCTTGAGGATGTCCAGGCATATCACACCCTGGCTGTTAATGTTGCAGTGGTATATCCTGGTACGGAATGTTACCTGCAAACAACAAAACAACATATAAACATAAAAAGTATTTTTTTTTGCCTTTAACTTACAGTAGGCTTTTGCCCCTAAATGTGGAAACCTCTATTCAATGTTATAAATACCACAATATTAAGTATGCAAATAATCTTGTTATAATTTTCACTTCTTTATTTATTATTTTCTAGAACACACTATATCATCAGTTTAAACAGCTAAGCTTTCTAAAATAAATCCTTAGCCTTTAATAGACATTTTCAACCAGTGAAATATGTAAATTTCTAATTTCCACTGAATACATGGTATCTTGCACACTAAGAACGTGAAGTGTTCTTGACAATTGTATATCTCACATTATAGCAGTAATAATATAATTTCCCACAATCATTGTAGCTTAATTAAGCTTCGGAATAGTATCATATAAATATTTCTGTAATAAAAATTGTGAAATATGTAAAATATTACCTTAGGTGGTTTGAATGGGTATTCTGGAGAAAAATGTATATCAAGGAAGAAGACACCACCCTCATACACTGAGCCTGGTGGCCCCAGGATGGTGGACACCCATTCATATAGATTGTCTCCTTTAGGCCCTGCACTGCAGTTAGGTGGGGGATCAAGTGTGATCTCTGCCAATTCCTTCTGAATCCTCTTAGCCGATGTGCCTAGAGCTTTTGACATCTTGGGATTTGGTCGGTTCTCTTTAGAGTCAGGTTTGTTTTCGGATACTCCAGAGTTTGCACCACCCCGTCCTCGTCCTGTCCCGCTTCCTGATGAACCAGATGCACCAGACATTATCTAAAAGAACCAAATATTTTTGCAAACAAAAACATTAAGCAACTTGTTAAGTAATATAAAAGCTTTTTATTTTTAATTTACGATCAGAGACTAGTTGTTAATATTTTGTAAGAAATTAATTTGATATTCTTGGCTTACAAAAAAGCAATACAAGAAATTATACAAAAACGATACAAAGGAAAATGGCGCTACACACATTTCAACATTTCAAATATTATATTATAATAAATTCTAAAGCTTTGAGTAATGAATTTAGTGAAAAATAATACAGAAACATGCAATCAATTTGCAAACTAGACAAGCTTTTTCGAAACAAAGACATTCCCAGAACATGCATTACAGGAGGTTTATAGCATAAATGAAATAAATACCATAATTCATTAGTTGTATAGACATTGAATAATACCAAGATAAATTACGTGGAGTGATAAATGTAATGGAAAAAGTTTATTTTGTACCTTACGAATAACAGTCGGCCATCTTGTGGTCTGGCGTTATCCGATAATTTACTATTTGCCTCACCGGGGACCTGAACCAATAGATAAACCTCTCTATACACACAATAAATATGATAAAAATGCAATCCAAGTTATACCATATCGCCTAAGAATTCCATAAATTACATTTCACCAAGTTAACTCCGCACTGCAAAGCGAAAACAGGCAGCTTGACTTTTTCATGAGTGAACATAAAATATATAGCAAACTTAATGTATGAAGTCATAAAGGTGGCACCTAAAAGAATCTCGAGTTCTTTTTTATGGAATTTTGCAAATTTAATAAAAGTCCCAATCCACTTCTACCAAATATCATATTTTTGAACATCACCTCTCGAATACACAGCCACTGAAACTTACACAGTTAAGAAAGGACAAGAGGTAGACTTTGTTTTGTTGTAATAATCAATACTTACAGTTAATTATAAAACAAAATAAGGATAGTTTTATGACAAATAAGATGAATGGAAATAATGGTAAAACAAATTCACGCTGTACATCTACTTTCCGAATCCGACATGTTTATAAAAAACCGGCGTGTTGCCATTGAAATCCTAAAAGTTGTTTTTGTTGTTTTTATTACTTTGTAAAAATTAGTTTTATTCTTTAATTATTAATAGTAATATTTTACAGTACTATGTTTTACACTTCAAAAAAATAAACACCGCCACCGCACCATTTTTTACCTTTTTCCTTCCAGCATTCATCATCACGTAACGCAAATATACTCGGTCCCCGGACTATTTTATATTTTATCCCCTAGTTAATACTACACTTTATTCTAAGAATGATTAAAAATTGTTAAAACTGTTACTATATTTTCTGATATTTTCGTAAAAGTAGCAGAAACTAATCTCTATAACCTGTGAGCAAAATCTTTGACGTATGTGACGTTTGATTAATGTCATGACCTAAAGGTCTATGTTACCAGGTCATAAAATTAAAAAAAAAAAAATTGATTAATGTCACGTTTGATTAATGTCAATGTCAAAATAATAAAATCAAATTGATATTGGAAATTTCAGAAATTTTGGAAAAATTACCTTATTCCAATTCACTCCTAATTTTTCACCAAATATATTGTATATTGTCATAGTAGTACTTGCAAAACCACTTTTTGTCTCATATCTGTTTATATTACTCACTCATTACTTATTAAAAATGGGGAAAAGGCAACATCAAAAAGATAAAATGTTTGTAATTAATTATTTGTGCGTCGTCTTTATTAAATCAATTGATTAACCAAAGCTATTTCTTCAGGTACTTAACGTACACCGAATGGACTACATTATATGGAGGCAAAAGATCTGGTACAGCAAAGGAAGAAGATACAACATTCAAACGCCTTCCTTTTGACCATTGTTGTTTGTGCCTGCAACCGTTTGAAAATCCTTTTTGTGATAGCGATGGTAACGTTTTCGAATCTGAGGCTATAATAGCTTTCATTAAAAAATTTAAGGTTAACCCAGTAACTGGAAAGGTATAAGGAATAATAAAATATTAAAATTACTTGCAACCACTGGCAATGAAGATTAATTTGGTTAATGTTTTTTAATTTCAGAAACTTGATGTAAGATCATTAATAAAATTGAAGTTTTTTAAAAATGCACAAGATGAATATCATTGCCCTGTTCTATTCAAACTTTTCACTAAGAACTCACATATTGTTGCAATTCGCACAACTGGAAATGTTTATTCCCATGAGGCTGTGGAACAACTCAACATCAAGGGGAAGAACTGGAAGGATCTCATTGATGATACACCATTCACCAGGAATGATATCATAACTATACAGGATCCCAACAATTTAACTAAATTCAATATTTCTAATTTTCATCATATCAAGAATAATTTAAGGGTTGAAACAGAGGGTAAGAGTAATCATTACTTGTTCACTAATATAATTATGTTGTTAATTACAAAAATAATTGTAGTGGTATAGATCTTGTTAAAATATTTTGTTATACTTACACTACATGTTAAAATATTTCAGAGGAAATTGCAATGAGAAAAGATCCACATGCAAGATTAAAAACTGTATCTGCTGAAACCAAGGACATTTTACAACAACTTGAAAAAGATTACAAAGCACCTGAAGTAAAGGAAACTAAAAAAGAGGCTAGTAATTTAGTACAGTAATACTAAGATAGAATCAAATTGCCAGTGACATACTAGTTAAGGGCATGGTCTACTTCTAATCATATAGTTATGCATTCTAATGCCTCTATTTAATAATTTCCTACAATCAAACCTGGATAAGCTGTAGTCTTCGAGACCAGAATGTTTTCATTGCCTATAGAGATTTTTCTCTTAGCCAAGTTTCTCACTTATCAAGGGTGTACATTGGGACAATGACTGGCACTAAAGGTGACTCGGTCTTCTAGTTTCTGCTGTACTTTATTTATAAATGAACATACAGCTACTTAAGCTTTTGTATATTTTACCAACAAATCATAAAATGTTTGATGAAAAACTGAACAGAGACTCATATTGTGAATTGTTTAGGTGGCAGACAAATTCAATGCTGCACATTTTTCTACTGGCATGGTGGCAGCCAGTTTTACATCTACTGCAATGGTGCCGGAGACAGTACATGAGGCTGCTATTATTTGTGAGGATGAAGTCAAATATCAGAGAGTCAAGAAGAAAGGTATATTATTTTTAATGGCTATTAAAATCTATTTATTTAGTTTATGTAGTGGTCTCAAAATCTTGTAGATTGTCAACTAATAATTTCTCAAATATTACCCCAGACTTGGATAATGTAATCACCACTATTTTCTAATATTTGATCTTAGTAATAACTTGCTATATTTATCAAGCAAGTAAATATTGAAATACTTGCTTGATAGATATTATTTTAAATCCAGTTCATGCATACAACTGTTCACGATTTTTTCTTATCTTTGTATAATCAGGTTATGTCAGACTGGTTACGAATCTGGGACCGTTAAACTTTGAGCTCTACTGCGACGTGACTCCTAAAGCTTGCGACAATTTTATAAAACACTGCTACAGTGGTTACTACAATGGTACTAAGTTTCATCGCTCTATAAGAAATTTTATGGTAAGTTATAGTGAATTAGTTAGGTGGTTACTTGGGCATGTGGTATTCAAAACATTCTGTTGACAAACCAAATGCCAAAACCACTGCAATAAGACATTTAGAACAGTAAGAATTTTTACTTATATACACAGATCCAAGGTGGAGATCCAACTGGAACCGGTCTCGGTGGAGAATCTATTTGGAAGAAATCATTTGAAGATGAGATCAGACCTAATTTGCATCACACTGGCCGTGGAGTTTTGTCTATGGCCAACTCAGGGCCGAATACAAATGGATCCCAATTGTAAGTACTACAATCATTTAGTCAAAGCAATATGTCAGAGATGTGTTACAGCCACTTCTGCCTAAAGTAAAGAAAGTAATAATGAAGCGAGACAACAATAGAGAACAAATGCTCCAAGTTTATTTAAATCACTTTGGTATTATGGGCCTTGGTTCATATTAATGTAATCCCATGATGACATGAGGTCCAGGAACAATTCCTTCGTCACTCAAAGAAAATGGTCACATGAGGGTTCAGATATTTCGTCCAAAGCATTGCTTTGCTAAAACAAACTTAGGTCTATCATTCTATATTCAACTAAAGTCAATGTTTTCTCTTATTCTTTCAGCTTTATAACATTTAGATCATGCAAACAGTTAGATGGTAAGCACACAATCTTTGGCAAACTTGTTGGTGGTTTAGACACACTGAATGCAATGGAGCAAATTGAAGTTGATAATAAAGACAGGCCAATACAGGACATTGTGATAGAAGTTGGCCAAGTGTTTGTTGACCCATTTTTAGAGGCTGAAGAACAGGTATATGTTTATTTAAATATATTGGGTTATTATTGATAATACTATTATAGTTATTTATATCAAAATTAGTGTAGGATAATCTGTGTTTACAAAGCAATGCAAATAAAATTAATTCTTTAAAAAGTACATAATATTAATATTGTATTGTTAACCAGTTGGTAGCTGAAAGAGCAGAGGAATTAAAGAGACATTCGGAAGAAGAGGGTCCAGGTGTTAAGCCTAAGAAAGCTGTCAAACAACCACTGAAAGTATTCAGGGATGGTGTTGGTAAATATTTGAATTTAGAAGAGTTATCAACGAACAAAGTTAATAAATCACAAGAATTACCAGCTAAAAAAGCTAAAACGGATAGTAATTATAAGTTTGGAAGTTTTGAATCATGGTGAAGTGTAATATAAATATAATGTATTCAGGAGTTCATGTCGTTTTATTTACATAGACCACTGACTCACAAAGTCGCGAAGGTGGACCACTTGGTCCACAAAAGACCTGGTAGGGTGTAGAAAAGACTGAAATAAAGTTTTGAATTAACAAATATAGAAGATAATTAGCAGGGTGAGCAAAACTAGTAAAATTTTTATTGTTTAAAAATTATTATATAAATCTGATCGGTAACTCACTAGCAATATAAATTTAACAATTTCATGCCACCATGATTTTTTTTAATGCAAGTTAAATGGGCAGGCTAATTGATGGCTCAAAATGTGTTAGTTTTGTAATTAATCAACAATGCCAATGGTGGCAATGAACATGTAAGGGAATTCTATTATGTAGTAGTATTCTCATAATGCTAGTGAATAATGAAATAACACATTACAGGATTATATAATAAAATAACTACTGTTACCATTAATAATACCATAGAACAGTAATTTATTGAGATATCATAACATTAAGTAAATTTTATAATATCGTACATAAATTAATATAAATATCAACACTATATTTTGTTACCATTTTCCATTCTACAAATATGATGAATCATTTCAAACATTCATGTCTTAATAAGAAATATTTAGTAACTTAAAATTATGATTTGCTATAAATATTTGTATGCTATTTAAGTACTTTAAATAAAAATTCTTCTACAAAGGAGTATAAGAAAAAGTGTTATGGATTAATATAAATTAATGTTTAATTGTAATTTGCGCGTCGCCGTCCTGTCCTCTGCTTATCAAATCTCATCTCCATTTCTTCTAACACCTTTGGTGTGTAGCGTACAACTAGCTTGACTGAACCAACTGCTTGCTTCAGTAGTTCCACAGCCTTCTCGTGATTTTCTCCTTCCACAGATACACCATTAACAGATAGCAATTGATCACCTCTCTTTAATCCTCCATGACGGTCAGCAACACCACCTGGTATGATCCGAGATATGTATATGGGTGAATTCTGTTCTTTACCACCCATAACATTAAAGCCTAATCCTTCTTCTGTTTTTGGAAGCTCCACAACTCGAGGATGAGCATGACCTTCTGCTGCAGCGAATGCTGCCACAGTCGCCTTCGCTGTGGCCGATGCTCGTATGTCCGCAGATCCTTGAATATCCACAGTTTCGTAGACATGTTCGTACACTTCCCTAACAGCATTTAAAAAGTCACTCTGGAGCACTTTTTGTAAAGCAGCCAACTTGGTAGCAGGCACTTCACCACTTTGCTGTAATTTTTCTAATAATTCTACGGCTCTTTTAATATCTCTTGCTAAAGTTAACTGCTCACCCGTGCTGCTCATATTGTGTTTTTAGGAATATCTGGGCGTGAATAATTACAGAAATAAGTACTCAATGATCGATATCAACATTTCATTTTCATCGATTGTCATTCCGCTCTGTTTCACGTCAGTATGTTCAAAAACTAGAAAATTATACTTAATTATTTCAATTTTTTTTCTTTTTATCTTTTCATTTATGAAAAAACCTTTGTAAAAGACTCAAATTAATATACAATCTCTTTACAAATAAAAACAATGACAAAGACATGATTTTATACTTAGATTGATAATCTTAAACAATCTTTTCTCAACTATGATTAGGTTTCGGAACGAGTCTACTTTATTGATATTAAAAAAATGACATAAAAATGACAGTTGCTCAATTGTGCCAATTTACTAAATATCCAGTTTGATATTGTAAATCGAGATTTCGTCGTTATTTTAGTGAAATCTCAAGTTTTGTCAAAGAAAAAGTGTTGATGAACTGAGAGTGGAAGTGCCACAGTGTAAGTTAACAGACATTTGGCGTTTACTGCTAAACTTTTATCGAAATCACTATGGATGACTTGGGTAAGTTTGGTGTTATCGTCCCAACCTGTTTGGCTTGCTCCGTATCTGTGACGTGTTTTATGTGAAATCTTTAATGCATTTACCTCGATACCGAATGTTAAATAATGACCGTAGACGTCGTACTTAGTTGTTTACATAAAAACTTATTTTTAGGTGATGACTTCATGATTGGATGACTACTAAAGCTTTATTTTAATAATTTTAAGAACTATTTCGTCTACCTTTGAATATTTTTATATGTTGTATTGTTGTCTTGCACCTGGACTTCAGACATAAACATCTAATTTCGATAAAAAAAACAAAGAAATAATAGTTTACTGACTAAAGTTATCAATTGGTAAGTCATGTTTTGCAGGGAAGAGAAGGATGTAGGGAAATAGTCAGTCCGCTTTATGAAACTACTATCAAAAAAGTTAACAAATCATCAAAATAATAAAGAATTAAGTGCTGTGATGGATGTCTATAAAATGACGCACTTGACTCACAATTTTCATAAACATACGCCGCTTCATTGTTATTTTATTATTTTTCCTTATAGTAATACTAAGAATTGCGTTGCTAACTCATTATAATGAAACTTCTGGGCTTTTGATAATAAAGACATACAAATACTGTCTTATGTAAGTAATCCAAAGGGTTAAGCAGAGATGGTTACATTATGATTTTTGCTATTCATTTCTATCACAATTAGCTTTACAGTACTACATTGTTAATTTAATTTACGTAATATTTTGAATACAGTAAATAATGCATCACTAATTTTATGTGAATGTTAATTAATTAGCCATTTAGTAGTTTTCGAAACATGCTAAAAGATTAATTAGTTAATAATAACGATCCACTCGCTTTCCTTTTGGCTAAGGGGCGGGATGACATTCAAATGATTAATCACTTTGTTAGCGGTAACCCTACCTTGCAATTTGACTGAAAGCCAGTGTTATCACACAAGGACATCACCGAAGAACTTAAAAGAATGTCAGCATAATTTTATACACCATTATTTGTTATTTAATAGAATAAATGTAGTTAATTGTTTTTTACTCGACAATGATAAAGTTATTAATGAATTTTTTATAAATCCAGTAAAAGCATGGAGTAATACTTATTAATTTTTATTTTACTTCTACTACTATGATTACTTCATAATTAAAGCTATTCAATTATCAAACCGAACCTTATTTGTTTTCTAAGAAACTAAATAATATATCTTACATTTTTTCCAAAACACAATAACTTTTGGGATAAAAATCTTTTTTATTATAGTCGTTAAGCGTCATGGGCACGTGCGTATATATATTTGTTGGCGCGTTTTAATTCACTATGCATTCTCCATCAAGATTTGTAAGTGAAGCGCATTTATATTACGAAAAGATTTCACTTTATTACGTACAAGTTCATTGCTCTGATGGTAAACAATACATTTTATCTCTACCCTACCATAATATTTTTTTTTTTTATAAAAACCATTGCTTTTAGGATGTATTTGCGTGTTTTATATTTTTTCTATTGGTAAAAACAATGCCAATCGACTGATTGTGAAAAAATAGTACATGTTCATTTATCATCTATTCTTTTTAAATCTAAGCATGTAATATGTGAAGGCTTAACGTAGGTATGCGTCAGTTATGAACACGGAGCATTTCGTTCCAGCGCAACCTGTTGAACAGAGTTATTTTAATTATTCCGGCAACTGTCACTAATTGGGTTTTATCGAAAATAATGTTAGAATGCATAAGAAATATTATTTTTAATTCACACCTTTCGCAGTAACTAAGTTCATATATGAAATTGTCTATTTTGTTTAATGTAGGCACGTACGATAGATTCGGAATGCGTTTTAGTGGAGAAGAGGAATGACGTAATAAACTTTAGCGACGTTTCTTTCATGTTAGTAGGTCGCTATGCCCGGCGAAGCAAAATCTTGTTCAAAAGTGTATTAACGAATCTACAAAGGCCGAGATGCTTTTTCTGACATTTCGTAAATATCTTGACATAATTTTCTTTCAATGAAGACGACTTTTTTGTTAAAGTTATTAACACAAGCCGGAAAATAGATAAGCAATGAACATATATCTATACTAATATTATAAAGCGGAAGAGTTTGTTGGTTTGTTTGTTTAAACGCGCTAATCTCAGGAACTACTTGTCCGATTTAAATAATACTTTTTGTGTTGGATAGTCCATTTATAGAGGAAGGCTTTAGGCTATTTAACATAACGCTGCTACCAATAGTTTTTTTTTATTCCGCGTGGACGGAGTCGCGGGCGACAGCTAGTAGTGGAATAAATTTGATGCCATTTGAACTGTGTAGTGACATGAGTGTGAGACTGAGAACATTGAATATTAACCAGATCACATTCCTACGCTCTGTAGTATGTCTATTGAGGTATTATAATATGTTCTATAATTATATAGTATGTCGAACTTATCTGGCCTGGTGGACAAACGTGACAACAAGGCCACTGTCAACGAAGAAGTAACAAACGAAGCGGAAAATCGGTTAGGTCTCCAATTTTACTACCCTCACGATTTCCAAAGTCCCTCTGTTCATATATGTTCGTAGAGGGTTCCGTTATAACGCCATTTAATTTCCCCACCTGGCTTAATTGAGTGGATTTCGTGCATCACGCTACATTCGAGGCCGACGTGACCCGTGAATCCCACCTTCTATGGTCATCATTTCATAACTTGTTGAATATATCACGACTAATCTGAGTTACGAATTCAAATACGAAAGAGCTAGATGGTTCTATAATTCATAATTATTCTTTGATTATTATTAAACTTACTGTTTTAGTAGATGGGTTGAAGGTAACCTAAACTGATTATCTGAGTTTTATGAAGTTCCTAAAGTCTTGTAGCAATACAATGTTTGTTAGTCATCAATAAGATTAATATGATTCACCAATTAATAAATGCGAACCGCTTAAGATGTGGTTTAATATACGTCATTCGATTTTATATCTGTAATCAGAGTCATTCGTAAAATTAAGTTTACGTAATATAGTCTGTATTTGAATATAATTTGAAGATTCTGTAAATTATTCTGGAACCGCTGATAGATAGCAGGAGCTTGGCAAAAATCAAACGACAGTTAATGACGTATTTGACTTACAAATAAATTAAGACATTATTGAGTTATATTGATCGTACCTTTGGTAAAATTTCATTAAGTCCAAAGTAAATAAGGGCTCGGCGATTCGACCTTATGACAACAATCAGACTAGCCTCGGGGCATTAGCGTCACGTCACGGGGCATTTTACCACGAGCTGCGTACAATCCACGCAGTTGTTCGTCGCCACCTCACGCGGTAACCATCGTGCACTTGCGGTTGGCGGTTATATTATAAAAAGCAATATACATTGATGCTTTTGTTCTTTAAAATAATTAATATGGTGTTCTAACGGTTTATGGAATTAAAACAGTGATTAAAGTCGTTTTTGGATCTAAACGTGAATAAATGTTTTATTAGTGTTGTACGATTTATAGCTGTTTTTTTATTATTGTGTTACTCTACGCGTGAACTGTAGTTGTTTATAGGAATGTTAATTAACATCCAAATGGATAAATTTGGTTGAAGTAAATTTTGAAGTTGTTTTTTTTATAAACTATATTTTTTTAGACATAGCCTGATAACTTTTTTTACATCTGTTTGATGGTTAATTATTATGGTATTTGATTTACGTTTATTTAAATGCTTAGTTGTTAGCTTCGGCCATGTTTTTCTTGGCACCGTTACAAAGATTGCGCTAGACCAGATAGGTCTAGACTTGTCGAGTCTAGGGAATACAGATCATTGATATATTTACACAATAAACATTTACGTATGAGGAATCTTAAGAAGGAAGATATTTATTATTTATGTTCTTATTGTACTGTCTACATTCCTAGAATCTAGTAATGAGTAACTTTACTATTGTTGTTTTTATTATTGTAGTAGTAAATTTGTATGGTTTGATGTCTGATCAAAATAAAGGTTAATAAAACGATAAGGTCCATATTCGCTTTGTCATTATTCCATTAAATGTGAAATTAATTTCTATATATTTTTTATTTTTATTCAAATAATTTGCGTAAACTCTGTTCAAACATTCTTGATCGTGGGATCTTTGGGTCGTTATATTAGAAATGTCGTGTAGACCTGTAACTGTTGCAAGTGTAATTTCGATACTATTTCAACTGAATTAAGCACATTTTTCAATAACCTTTCTATTCTTTTGCTCCTTTTTGTCGTGAGCACTATATTCGCTATTTTGGCAAGAGCTGTCCTCGGTAAGGACAGTCAGTGCTTCAGTACCTTGGAATCTTCGGCCATATTTGCAGGTTCCCAATAGGTCGAATTGCTGCGCTAGATAGATGAACGGTTTGTAACACATAGGGCTGGTTGGTTAATGCGTTAACAAAATATATGAAATAGGTAAATTATTCTGTAAAAGTCAAAATTTAATTACGTTCATATTTTTAAATCGGTATCATAATCAAAACTGACACGAATAGGAGTACGTATTTAAATGCGTATTGAAGTAACGTTTATATATTTATTATATATCTCTCTTTATCTTATGATATCTCTCATAATTCTGAAATTACCCATTTGTTCATGTCCCCTACGTCTAATACGTGTCCTGTAATCAGTTTGATTGTTTCTAAACGGTTTAGCAGCCCTGGCTACACCAGCTCAAATATTTACTTCCCTATTAGAGCCTCTCGCCACGTCGGTAACAATGAAACGGCTACGTGCATCGTAAACACTCGCCTCGTAAATGTCAATCTTTTGTTTTAATTAACACTCAGGGAAACGGAATGCACCTTCCCTTCTCTCTCAATTCCATTCTCGATACTTCTTGGGTGGCGTTTATTCGGAAAATGCAGCTGTTAATTCGAAATTATCACACGATTTGTCATTACAAAGCGGTTGAGCGTTCCGAAATTGTATATCGTTTTGATATGAAGGACTAGACATAATTAATCCTTGTAAAAGAATACGCTTTATAACTATACTTGTAGATCAAAGGAGTTCTGATCTCTTTTAATGATCATAGTGGAACTTAGCGTGACGGTGTGGGCGATGAGGGCGTACGTCTTTGGAGAATAGACAGTCGTCACCGGATGCGGTCGGGCGCGGGTAAAATTTGGCGGTAACAGGCGAACTAAATTAGAATTTACCGCTAGGGAACGCGTGATGAATGGGACTCGGTGTCTTCCGTCAACACGCAATCTCGATAATCTTAAGAATTCCTCATTTAACACAGCTTTATATTCATGTGGCTCTTTGATCAGTCTCACGCCGACAGTCTTGCTTTGACAGATGGATTATTTACGCTGAACGCTAATTTATCGATAATAAAGCTATTTTATCGATGTTTATTTTGCTCGTAACAAGAACTAATGCTTGACAATCGCGTCCGATATACGGTCGGATTCGTATCCACGTTTGGCAGCGCGGCGTCTCTCGCACCGGCCACTAGACATGCGCCGCCTCAGTTGTTGTTTGGCTGCGACGTCGTCCGCTCCTCCGCGGCCCTGTCCCGGTGACATTGTGTTATCGCTTATCGATAACAGATCGGACATCGATATCGATATGACGCAACGTGTGCGCAGTGCACTGCCGCCCTTGAGTTAGATGACATCGTTCTCGTCGCGCGGACTAACACGAGGATTGTGAATGCATTTGTCACGCGTAGTGTAACACGTTTACATCTGTAGGTTGTGATTATGGTGTGCGGATCGTAGTGTCGCCTCCGTGGGTGTTTTATTGTGGATCGAAGCTTAGTGATTGGAGAATGGATCGGACAATGTATGGCAAGGTGCTGCCAGGCACTTACAATCCGTATCGGTGCGCGATGAAGGAGAACGGCATATCGCCCGGCTGTGAGTATTAATTTAATATTTTTTAAATTAATTATCATCGTTTAATCTAGGTAAAGTAGTCTTGTTCTGAATTAAACGAAAAATATAGGCTATTAGGAGATATAATCAGTGATGAGACATATTTTATGTAGTATAGAAAAGATTTTAAATCTCATATGACTCTTAGGTCGAGTTTTTATGCGACATTACGTATTCATTGTGAATTTGTAAATTTGCTTATTATATCAGTATGTTTACTATCGTGAATGCGTGCTTTCCGTGTGCATGCACTACGAATGATTTCTGTCCCGTTTTAATACTACCATTCGATGTGTTTATTTTTGTGTGCACTAGAGAGTAACGCACGTGAACACTCGGCTATTGATTGATTATCGAGGCTTGAATATGTTGATGTAAACCGGAAAAGTATACTTAGGTTAGAAGCCAGTTAAAGCAAAATAACAAGATAGACAGCTAGGAAAATAAATCTCGTATACACCAGCAAAACCAAGGAATTATTCGGGAATTAAAGATGATCAATCTCCTTTCATTCCTGAAAAAATAAAAATATATTTCTTTGCCTTTTGATTTGACACATAAACAGTATTACCAAGATTAACGGAACATCCATATCCATGTTTTCTATCTGATTAATTGTTAGTTTCTGAGTCCAAAATAACCAGAAAAAAATATCACCATCCCTCTCATTATCTTTGACAATACAGAGACAACAACAGTTTTTACAGGGATTTTGCGTACCCTACGCTCAGTCAGATAATACACCTATATGATATTTTATGAGTTTGTTTACTATTTTTAATTGACCACACGAACAGAATAATTTATCTGTGATCTTTGAATAATAAATCCCCGTCCTTCATGGAGAAATATTTATTTTTATGACTTGTACAGTTCGAGATTGTTTGTAAGCCCTATAACGCTGCCAGATCTATTATTATTAGTCCGCGAATGTTTTTCCGTGTCTTATGAAACGTTTTGTGATATTTTTATATATTTAACTGAGTAGCAGCAAATATAACTGCAAATTAGTACCAATGGTGAAATAAATTTTGCAATATGTCCAGTAGTTGCCACGTCTATCTTACTAATATTATAAATGCGAATGTTTAGATGGATGGATAGATGTTCGAAACAGCTGAATGAATCTGGCTGAAATTTGGCATAGATAAAGAACATAGTATGGAAAATCACATAGGTTACTATTAAGATTTTTTTTTAATTCCTAGCGGACGGAGTTGCCGGCAACAGCTAGTACATATTAAAATAGAAATATTTCCTATAACATTATTGTTGTTTAATTGATATGATGTTAGAATATGGTTGATATTTAGTTTTTAAACAATTGAAGTCGTGAACTAAATGGTTAAAATTATTCTGATGTTGGCATCACCGTGAGCGTGAAGTCATCGCAATTGTTGGGATCCAGGTCGATTTGCGTTCATTAGTATCATTAGCCGTGTTTGCTGTTGTATTATAAAACAGTCTATGAACTAGATATGTACAAAAATATATAGCCCTTGAAGAACTTACGTAGCTGTGTTCAATTTCTAACTGAGTTCATGCATAGGTGTTGTGAGATTCAACTTATAAGGTGAAAAATGAAAACTCGATCGTTGAAACAAGAAAGCTATTAGAGAAAAATCAAAGACAACTTCAAGGAGTTTGTATGTCTTTTTATCTTTATTAAATTATTTTATATTATTTTGTTGATTATTATCGGCTATTTGGTAAGTGATGTGATCTTAATATTATATAAAACCTTATTTAGAACGGATAAATATATTTCGAACATACAAAGAGAGAGCCATAATCATACAGTTAGATTTCTGGATCACATATATAGACTCCAGTTAAAATATGCTTAATATCACAGTTAAGTATCAAACTAACCTGTGGTTAGTACATTAGGGTCAGTAAGATTGACGCTGCACTATGTTTTGTACTTGCGGTCGTCGTACCGTGTTAAATCGCCGCTGCGGCTTCGCACCTGTCCTCTAGTCTCTTGTGACACTGTATTTTGTGTCATTAAATATCGTACACCTAATTAAGTGTAAACTTTTACTTTAAGTGCCCTTAACATCAATATACAAAGCCATACATTGCGACTGTGACTGCGAATTAAAAAAAAACTTAATCAGTAGTCTATTTATTCTTTCAGATTATGTTCTACATGTATGCTAAATTTCATTAAAATCTGTTGAGCGGTTCTGGAGGGATACTTACAAACAAACATCCATTTATCCATCCATGCAAACATTCGCATTTAATTTGTATTACATAATTAGCTTGCAACCAAGTCTGCGCTTCTGCGCTCAACAACACTAAGGGTAAGTTAAGTATAAAACCGTTTACAATTCTGAGAGTGGCGTTTACGTTCATTTTTGTTCTAAGAACGATGTGAGCCATCTGGTTGCATGTATTCGGCTGACATAAGCGACGACCTCGCAAATGTCAGGCCTTATGCGAAACAGAGTCAAGTTTACTCACGTAACTCAATGAAAACTTGTTTGTCCTTTACGAATGTGATTCCAAAGAATTCCTCAAAGCCAGATGGACTGTAGGTTCGAAGTTGCGTCATTGTTATTGATCAATGTCACGAGGCTTTGGTTAATTATATTTGTGTTAATTTCATTACAATATATTCAAGGTACATTACTTATTTATTTAATATTTTTAATACTAATAGCCTAAACATATCTGAGGTAAACTAAAACATTACATTACATGCGAACTAAAAGAGCAGGGATTCGACTCCGGCATTGAGGATCATGTCTTCAGCACATGTTTAATTCCGTTAAAGGTACGGCGTCTATAGGCCCGCGCCGGCAACACCACACGCACGGTCCGCAACGGATTTTATGCTTTGTATAATTTTACATAGCGCTGCGTCCATCATCCACGCCGTCCGCATCGCATCTGTTCAATCCGTGCGTGCGGTGCGCCCGGCGCGGACCAATGGTCCCTTGAGTTGGAATGTCCTTTACAAGTCTTTCAAAAGGCCAACATGTCAATACCTACATATCCATAATCTCTTGTGAATTGACGCGTTGTCATACATTGTCATCAATGTTTCCTGTGACAATATTTTATTTATGTTAATCGAAGTCATCATATACATAACTGATTAGATTGCTGGATAAGGCGTGGTTAAATGTTTCTTACGATGAATATGTAAATCTATTGTCAAAGGACCGCATTATCGTCATAGAGATATGCAACAGCTAGTGTAATTGAAAATAAGATACACATTTTGATGGATGATGCCCCTAAGTGGAAAGGGAATATAATTCTTTGACTGTATTTAAGCCATTGATCATTTTATAATTTCTGCCTCTTCTTTTGACCTTGGCCTAATTAGTAGACTTCCTTATGCATCATAAGAAATTGTCTTAAAAGTTTTGCCTTGTAGAGAAGGTCAAAAAATTATTGGTTAGCCTGGGAAATAAAAGTTATTAAAAGCTGGCTTGTTGTGATACTACCATAAAGGGGAGATTGTGACCTGGATTGTCGGTTCATACCTTATTTAACCGTAACAACTATTATGTCAAATTTTCAACAAAAAATATTTAACAGTAAACTGTAACTTAGTAGAAAAAGAAGTTATAATAAAGGAAAAGGGCTTGTTTATGTAATGTAAAAATATTTTACGAGCGAAAGGACAGTAATATTATAATATCATACCGACAAAGGCATAATATCTTTAATTAATTTAAAATTTATAAATTTTATATAACATTTGTTGGAACGCGTTAATTACAAATTATATGATCTGCAATATTTAAACATTCGTTTAAAGTAAATAACAGAATAAGACATTTACATTAGTGAACAAATAAGGATAAAATGTTCGCATTTCGATTGATTTTATGTTCTCGTTTTTGAGGTTATTAATTAACATGTTATGGAGGGAAATGTTAACGAAGTTATAAACGCTGCAATATAAGACACTATCATAATTACTTAAACCCAATATCTTCTGCTTATTAATATTATAAATGCGATTGCTTGGATGGATGGATGTTTGTTAGAAGGTATCTCCAGAACGGTCTCATGGGTATCGCTGAAATTTGGCTTAGATGTAGAACATAGCCTGGAACACATAGGCTACTAATTAAGTTGTTTTTTTTTTAATTCCGCCCGAACGGAGTCATGGCCGATAGCTATTCCTGTATATCACAGTCTGGTAGTTGATTTGAAGTCTTTTGACTACAATGTATTAGATTTAAACTTTCTCGCTTGTATCATTGGATAAAAATTACGCTGACTCAGCAATTATTAGGTCACTGACACACGTGGTGTGTTATCATAACTTATTGGAAACACGCCAATTAGAACGTCGTTAGTGTTATTTGAAAGTCTAGCCTGTTCTGATATGATTAACGCAGTATCTTCTTCGTTACTATAGTATAAAATTGTAAAATGTATTGTCTAGTTTTATTTAATGAATAATTTTCAAAGATCTATGCGATTAAAATATGTATTTTGTAATTTCTCTAAACCGACAATGCTGATGTTACTTGGTTTTTTCCCAAAATAAAAGAAGGGATCTTTATCAAAATTAACATTTTTTTTTCATTTATTTAATGTCATTTAAAAATATAATTTACCTTACCTTAAAAGAGTTTCATTAAATAATATTTTGCTTTTAAAATTTGATCTGGCAACCTCGACCTTCCCAATGACAGTATTTATGGGTTATGATGTCATTTAAAAGTATGACAATGTACTGGAACAATTGGATATATTTACATGTCCGAGGACGAATGAAACTAAATAATAAAATACAAGCTGTAGCCTGCGACACCGTCCGTGCAGAATTAAATTAACGTAATTAGTAACCTATGTGTTCTTCTGGGCTATGTACTACGTCTATGCTAAATTGCAGTTGCACTGAAGATACCTTCTTACATATGTCGATCCATACATACATCCAATTAAATAAACATCTGACCATTACTCACAATATGAGACGTTAACTCTGGCTATATAAATAAAAAACTAAAAACGACTAATTTGTCTCTTGCAATAACAAATCCCGGTGAACGGCCTCATTAACTTGCTTTCCCTTGCCAAATTCTATGTCGCTTTTATTTCTGTCTCTATATATTTAAATATGTTTTCAAAGAGTAGCACTTTATCATCACTTTCAACATATGCGAGCTTAAAATGTCGGATGGAAATTCATTGCGAAATTGTTACTCATGTTATGTCTATTAATATTTTTACCAGCAAAGAAAAATATAACTAGCTGTCGACCGCGACTCCGTCCGCGTGCATATAAAAGCTTATTTTGTAGCCTATGTGTTCTTCCAGAAAATGTTCTGCATCTTTGCCAAATTTGATCCAGATCCATTCAGCCGTTCTCGAGATACTTTCTAAGTAACATCCAACAATCCATCCAAACATTCGCATTTATAATATGAGTAAATTGTATATTAATAAGTATAAAAGTATATTTATACGGCTTCTGTCCTTGCGTAATTGATATTCTTCCGAAATTTGATAGTAATCCCGGAAGAAGTATACACGTAAACAACAATTAAGCTTCTTTGAAAGGGGGATTACAGTGGGGTAACAGGTGGCCTACAAAGCCCTTTAAATCCCACGTACTCTTAAAATATTTGTAACAACGAAATTAGTTGTATTTTTATGTATATATGATATTTATTTCAGTTAAAGTATTAAAAAAAACAATATGTATAATTATTGAGTTACTCTATTCTATAGTTTAACGCCATCTATATTTTATATTTTAACACTACGCTTACACAAGTTTTGTGAATGATTTCATAATTTTACACGAGATGGCGCTATTCAATGTTTGTTAATTATTTTATATTCTGATTGATTTTCACACGCAATATATAAGTTATAGCAAGTAATTGTCCTATAATCATAATATGCAAAAATATATACCGAAAAATTTGGTTCTCTGTTTGTACTCATTGATAAAGATGAACATGGCAGCTTATCGATCCCGTATACTGCATTGCAACCCGTGACGTCATGAGTGCATTAACCGCGTCCCGCCAACGTTTTAAAAAGTGCAACGCACCCTCTGCGCACCTTGTACCTTGAACTTTGCGTATTATTTCGGCATCAAACTAACCCGCCTGGTGCTCGTGTTATGAAAATATCGTAATAGTAAAGAGCGAATTTATCAATTTATGTAATTAAAGTTAATTTTATACTTATGAACAGAGAATGATTGTGTTTGAATGATTTCTGCCAATTTCTGACAACACTCAAATACGATTTAGTAGAATTTGTTTATGTGGTTGACCTGTGCCAAGATTTTCAGTCTACAAAATGACAGGTATGTTTAGTAATTTTATAGTAAAAATTATTGTATTAAACATAGCCTATAGGACGGAACTTATACTCGTATCGTAGAAATTAAATTAATTGTTTGGTTACGTATTGGAGAAAAATGAATCTTGTTTTAACATCAATAATAGCGTGGAAATCGTAAATATTTACGTTGACATATAGTAGCTACTTGTTTAAGATGGAAACGCGTGAGCTGCGTAGCCCACTGTCTCTCCAATTATGGCTGTAAGTGGGCAGCGAAGTATGCGGGAAATCTCTGCCGGCCCCCATTTGTAGCATTCCACGGATTAACACGACATCTGGATATTTTTAATTATGTTATCTAAGAAATTTTATAAACTAAGATCCCGACCAAATTTCCCGAAAGTTTTACGCGTTTATTAGAAAAATTGTAAGTTTTATTAACAAGTTATCTTAAAGCGAGTTGTAGATCATTAAATTACCTAAAATCCTTTACGTATTAATTAAGTCAATATTTTATTCTTTGTATTACAATAATTGTAATCTTTCACAGTCCAATAGTAAATAAGCACATGAATCCTAACAGTTTGTGGTGTCTCAAAGATGTCGTTAATTTTCCCTCGCCACGCTTTGACGAGCATGGGAGCGTCGCTAGTCAGATATTCGACATGCTTTGTTCATCTTCCCACTCGTTAATATTCTTTGTTACCGTAGAGTTCCACTGCGTAAACACTTGAGTAAAAGGTATTGTCTTCCCTTTCATCATTAATATAAATAAATAGAGAACAACATTTTGTTTTGTGCAGGTCTTTCAGCTGTGGAAATCGGTTACTTCGTCTTGTTTACATATTTCGAAACCTTCAAGTCCGTCTCAAGTGGATGTATCGAATGCGGAATTTAGCACAAAGGTGTGTTGCGTTCAAACAACCTCTTTTTTGTTTTTTTTCCGTATTCATGTCCATACCATTAACTGCCAGTGTTTCTTAAATGTAGCATTACTATGCGTCATTTTTTGTCACAATACCTAGGAAATGAACGGGCTCGAATGGAAACATTCCCGGTGCACCCAGCGGCCGTGCCCCGGTTTCCCATTCGCGGCGGCTTCCGAGAATGGAGTCGTATCGAGATCCGCTAAGACAGCCTGCGACCTTCCCTGGTCACTCGTTACTGCGTACTTTGATCGCCTACACGCCCCCATTACGACGCCACAATGAACCGAAGATCATTAGAAGTCGTCCCATTGAGTGTCTCCAGCCGTCAGTTGCCGCGGCGACATCCATCCGACTACGCTGTCGCTAGTGTACGCCTCACTAACTTTCGGTCAGTGTTTTTATCGATTTCTTAACTCGCGATTATTCGATTCTGTAAGCGTGAATCGATTAGATGTAATATATGTGAGACGAATTACGTAATTAGTGTTCTTTGTCGTGGTCGAACTGCTGGTTAACTGTTAGCAAATTAAACTAAAATTTTAGTTCAGTTAATTAGAGAGTGATGACGTAAATGTTACTCTCGATGAGTATTTTCCCGGGTTTATTAAAGGATTTTAAGGAGTTAACTTATAGATATATTTAATATAGTTGTTAAAAACTGTTTTTCGCTGTTAAATCTTGTTAAATAAATAGTTGTTGATAACAGATGGTCCTTTAAGATTAATATTAAGGCAATAAATTCTAAAACGCCACTCGATTATCTCGCTAAAATGTAGGAAATCTTTATCTTATAATCCATTATAAGTGAGTAAAGTACGTCAACAGGGTTTGTAGGTAGCTAGACTTTATGTGGAAAGTATTTTTGCTAACCAACTCGTTAATATATTTTTTTATAATATAAAGAGCACCGATGTTTTTACTTAGGATACAATAACTTATTTTAAGAAAGTGTTTTATCATCAATAAGCTTAAAGTGTATTGGGAAATTGTGAGTGTTTTGTATCGTAAATAGTAACATCAAGCCCAATATAAGTTGCCCTTAATAGCGTTAATGTCTTCATTGAAAGAGGTCCCTTTACATAGCTGTTGAAATTTAAATTGTGTCCTATGTTCTGCAGTTAGAGCTCAATTTTCAATAACAAATTCTTAGTTATTTAATAAACATACCAGTTGCTGTGAGTAGTGTTTTTGTCTACTTTTTTATTGCTCAGTAAATTAGACGTAGGTTCATTTTATTTCAATTGACTTTTTACACGATGAATGGAATATAATCTTAGTAAAATTATAAATGCGAATGTTTAGATGGATGTTGTTTTGAACATTAGAACGGATGCATGGATCTCGCTGAAATTTCACATAGAACAGAGTCTGGAAGAACCCATAGATTAGTAATAATGTTTTCTTTACTCCGTGCGTACGGAGCCGCAGGCCACTTCTTATACGTTTTTGAAATTGATCAGTGACTTTAAAAAAATATATTTATCTAATTTGGTTGAATCCCATAGCATTTTAAAATTATTTTTTTTTAACTTATATAAGAAAATAACCAGTAAACGGAAAACCAGCAATGCTTGAATCAAATCTGATTACTTTTCGTACCTTTTACAGAAACTAACTCTCTAGTTATGGTGTGAAATTTTGACATGCAGGTCGGATAGTTTGACACTTCATGTATTATTCATATACTACATGTTTTACTTGTTTGTCTTCTTGTCTGTAACTAGCTGACACTTGGCTCTCTCGCATCACATATAAGCATATACGAGCTTTCAAAAAATATCGAATTGAATAACGAAAAATTATTAATTTTGCAATTGGACATGCATGTCACGCACTATTTTTAGAATAAAAAAAAATATGGAAATCGGAGAACTAAGAGCTAAGTTACGAGATAAACAAAAAAATAAAAAAAAACCAGACGAATTGAAAACCTCCTAATTTTTGAAGTCGGTTAAAAGTACACAATAAAATTGTTTCGTTTAAAAAATAAGGTTACTTTGTTAATTCCGCTCTGGACTTAAAAAAAATTATAAAGTTAATTATATTTAAAACATAAATGCTACAGATAAAGATCAGTAATTTAAACTCTAAGGACTTAATAACAAAACAATAGCAAGACTCAAGGTCATCAAGATGTAATTTAGGACGACATCAATTTGTCATTAGCTGACGCGGTCCACTGAGCCGTAGGGAACGAAGAAACCTCACCGTCCACAATCAATCACACGCACTCTGTCGTAACATGATCTAATAATAATAAATGTAAAAAGATTTACGTAAAAACAATTATTTCAGTTCAAGAAACAAATTAAAATTAGAAAAAACTATTTAATATTATATCATAACTTGCTTCGTAAACCTACTCGCGTAACACGTAGGGTTGGCAAAGATAGATTTTTACACTTCATTTCACTTACATTTACATATTTATTACTTTAAATATTGATTACATTTTCTACCTAAATATTTGGTTACTGTCATTCGAAATATTCCGTAGTGCTTGTTCTTAAGCAATTAGGTTATTCTTTTATTGTCCTATTTAAAACTGTTAATATTATATCTTTAAATGAGCATTTCTTGATTGGAATCTCGGAATCGGCTTCAACGATTTTCATAAAATTTAGTATATAGGGGGTTTCTGGGGCGATAAATCGATCTAGCTAGGAATCATTTTTAGAAAATGTCATTCTGTTCGTGTTTTATCGATAATCAACTTAAACATAAACATAACTTTTTCTATCGGTAAGATCGAAAAATATTATTCATATTTCATCATTTTATTAGTAATTCGTACTTTAATATAATTTCCAAAAAACACAATTTAAAAAAAAATACCGAGCAAAGCTCTGTCATCCAGACTTTGTATTTTAAAAGTTATAACTGACTCATCATCGAGCTAACCAAATTAAGTATTACACATTATCTTTGACTTGTCTATCGATAGTATATCGACACTTAAGTCTATGGGTATTTAATAAACATCCGCCCACAAGTATGGACGCCTCCTACAGATTTAGCAATGAATTAGTAATATAGACCTTGAATAAACGGCGCCAAATTTTATATAATTAGTAATTAATGTTATCAACACCATATAATTTGTAGTTAATTGTTCAGTCTATATTAGGAGCTTGAGATAGTAACCACGTACGACAATGGGCGACTTCAATAATATATACTTGGGTACTTGAAAAATCTTAGATATCAACATTATGTCTATTAGGCAAGTTCGTACAAAGCTTTTGGTATCTCTATTTCTTAAGCAGTCGCCCGTAACTTTCGGCGCAAAATAAAAGTAGTGCTAGAAAGAAAATCCGACACTGTGTCGTGCTGGCGCAACACTAGCCTTACTAAAATGTCGACATTTATATCCCTTTAAACGAGGTTCAGGCTAAGCGCCGTCTGCGCTCGGCCACCTCAAGCCCGGTGGAGCTGTAAATGCCTCTTCAAGGCAAACAGTGACTACTCATCACAAAAAAAATGATGTCCCTTTATAAATCATTGTAACACTTGACTTTGTAACGAAAGCGCGCTATTCGCACCAAAGGGTTCTAACTAATAATGTCTAAAAGTAATATAAAATATTTCCATGTGCATCAGCTTCTTTCCCAGTAAAATACGTCCAGTCGTTTACCAAAATTTGATTAATATATTTAGTTTGACTTGTAGATTTTGAATGTCCGTAATGTCAAATTAGTTTCCTTGTCTCATATAACGTAGCAAAAACAAAACAAACACTAAAATAGTATGATGATTCATCTCTTGGCAGTTTTTGTAAGTATCGAATTGGTGATAATTATAGATCCATTATTTGAACGTAGTTACGTTCTCTTCCTACTAATAAAAAAATGCACTCAAAATGTAATTTATATTGTTTTACTAGCTGTCGTCCGCGACTCCGGTTGCTCGTAATAACAAAAAAATTAATAAGTACACTATGTGTTCTTCAAGACTATGTTCTACATGTGTGCCAAATTTCATCACAATCTGTTGAGTCGTTCTGGAGATACCTTCAAACAAACATCTATCCAGCTAAACTTTTGCATTTGTATAATAATATTAGTAAGATTTATTTAATAACAAAATTGAAGCCCAAAGCTGTGTAGCCAGTTACTACTCGTACGTTCAATGGAGTCTACTTAAAGCGTATGTGATATGTTTAAAACTATTAAGAAATGTTCTATTATTTTCTTTCCTTTCATTCTTTATTTTAAGCAGATATAGGTTAATGGTGTTTGCGAACAGTTACTTAAGTTTATTTTGTTGAGTCTATTGTCACCTACACAGATAAATAGATTTTACCCTAGTGTATCGTTTAGCAACTGTTGGTCTTGAATCGACTGATTTAAAAGCCTTCGCCGTGAAAACGTTTGCCTTCATTTTCTAATAATTGTCTTTAAATGTCGCATACATATTTTTTCCCGATACTATGAAATAGTCAACAGGGATCAGTTGACGTGTTATGAAATATCGGCGGAAATGACCACCTGACGGGAATAGCACGTAGCTCTCGCCAGTTCAGTAGTGCGATCGCGATATCAGCTAACAACGGCCGCCTCTACCTAAAATAATCAGTCTACTCCTAGCCGCAGTCCGACCACGACTGTCCACGATTTTGACCGATCGCCCCTTTTATACTAGATATCAGGGATGGCGTCTGTGCGCACGCGCTCAGCATCCCCCAAGTCCGTCTCTTTCTCCCCTGTGTTAGAGAGAAAGTATACCGTCGAATGTGGTCCTTCGAGCCCACCGGAATTGAGCTGTTCAGATTGGAGGCGATACTTCAGTGATTTCAGTTCGTATTTAGGTGAGTATAGTAGATGCTGGTATGATTTACGTATGATTCAGGTCGCGGTTTATAGTTTGACCTTGTGCTATTTTGATTTTGTGTCAGTGACGCGATCGGGAGTTGGCCGCGTGGATAAACTTAGTGTAATCGTAACAAATAACCGTGTTGTTTTGTATTTGTGACGTATTACCAGCCGGTTTCCTTCAGTCTTTTGGTGTACTAACTCAGAAATTTTAGTTTGAACATCAGTAGCGATCTGACGTATCATTATGAAGCCCTGATGGATATTTTATGCTTAAATTTTATGTTTGTCTCTTATTACATTGTACAAGGTTCAATAGTGATTTATGCTTTTGTCAAGGATCATCGGCATAATTATACAGTAAAGTGTCATTATAACTACAACACTACCATTTATTTAATTTACGTTAAATAAGGAGGGGAGACAAGGTAGAGACAAATATAGTGGTTATTTTGGTAATAGTAAACACATGCATACCCGAGTTTTTATTTTATTGCCGCATTAAAAGCAACAGGCGTTTTGTCTCGCAGAGTGGCAAACTCTTTGCCACATTAATAATATAAGGCGCTCAATTTTTAGTTCCTTTTTTATTTTAGTCAGTCAATTTGCTCATAATGTGTTTTTTGCAAATAGTAGTGATTGTTAAGTGCCAAAAAATTATATAGAGAAAATCTACGATCATGACAACCAACTTGTGTGAACTTTAAATTTTATTTCAAATACAGACTATCGCGTAAATTGATGGACCTGATACCTGTTAGCATTAGGTTTCCACGTATAAAAATAATTTCTTTTATAAAAATGTTATATTTTATAATGACATAATAATCCTCAAAATCGATCGTAATAGATAACGTACATACATTTTTTTAATATTTTATAAATATCGAGTTTGAATTATAAAGTTTTGGAAATTAAGTCTAGCACAATTTTAATAAAAAGAAAGCAATGTTCCTACAGTATTCTGTACTCAAAGCTTCATGCTTAACTCAAGACACGCGTGAAAGAGCTAGCAAATCGGATTCCGCGGCGCACGAGTCATCTCGCACCGTCTTCATTATCGCAGATCGCAGAGTATGCTAGTATTATAACATTCAAACTTTATACCTGGTTGAGAGCATGCCAGTATTAGGGTAGTAGCGCTAGGCTATCATGGAATGTATGGATTCACTGGCAACAGCTAATGTTTTCACTACGCCAGTTGAATGCCAACGCTATCAATAATTCTATTTACTGGCATAATGTAAACGGGACATCAAGCCATAATCTTTGTAGCTGAGTGTGTACTGCATATGGCGACAAACACGTGCAGTGTTTCCAATATCCATGTATGTTTACATCATATTCCTAAAATTGTGTTTTACGCTAGTCGCATGTGAAATTGCGAGCATCTATAAAGTTTGGATGGCATTGTACAATTTCCATGTCCATCGATTTGTGCCATTAAGCGCTTTAAGTTGAGCGTGTCGTTTAATTTCATCTCATAATATAATTTGATAATAACTTTTATAGTAGTAAAAATGGATTATCTAAGTTATGAATTATGAGCATTGAAATACTTTTTAAAAAGATAGTAAAAGTCTTAAAAATGTCAGTTTTGGACACCGATTTAATAGGTTTTTCAGTATTTGTATAAGAAAGAATTGTATCAACATAATAAATTAGCGTTAATATTTTCGAATAAATTATTGAATTTTTACGTGAACAATGAGTCGAGTTAGAGCGGGCAATTTTTGCGGCCGGAGCGCTCGCTCCGATGAGGTGAATCAGTATAACATTAGTCCATAACTGAGCCGCCCGCGCCTCCTTGCCGATAAGGCCAAAGGAGATATTTAAATTTAGAATCCTTCGCCCTTTCCACTTTTTTATTTTATAAAAAAGAAGTGCTTTCGCGCGAATCTGTTTCGGCCAGTGTGTGTCTGTCTCATATCGTGTATGGGTGCGTTCATTTGAAATCAAAATGTCAAGAGCATATTATACAGTGAATGATGATGTTTACGGGAAGATTTTAAAAACTAAAAAGGAAACGAAAGCGGAAGCGGATTATGCAGAAGTGTTCGAAGCTGTTGAAGGATTAGGTATTTAAAATAATCTATATTCATTGTTGAATCTAAATTACCATTGTTGTCTGTGTTTTGTCGAATGAAATACTGCCCTTGAAGATTCTTTGTTATTGTCATTGTTAAAGGTTATTTTTGTTTATTAATGATTAAGTGCCAGTTTTATAATTATTATGTTAAAGCTATGTTCATGAGGTATTAAATAGTTTTTGTTTTGTGCTCTCTAAAAAGCCCAGTGACCGATAACGATGACTCTTTTTCTTAAATTATATCAATATTTCTTATCTAATGACGCTCAACACGTTATATAATAAGTTAAAACCAAGTTAATTCCTCCTCAATTTCCTCAATTAAACTACATTGTCCTAATATCGTCATACATGCACATTTATCCTACGATTATTTTAAAATATTCAACGTATTTTATTATGTTATCGAAATCCTTTCTCGAGTACCTAAAACACTAAATGCGTGATTACATAACAATGCCACCACTCTTTTTATGTTCCAAATTCATGGTACAGGTAGATTAAATAAATATCACTATCTTTTTTTTTTAAAGTAAACCATTCATGTTTGTGTTCATACCTGGCTGGTAAGAGAACAAACACCCTTTATACCATTGTTGACTTTCTCTCTTCTCTCAGCAACTTTTCAGTACCTTCTCTCAGGTATGATCTTTTATACTAGTTAGCTTACGACTTAATAAATTACCCAGGTAATGTCGTGGGACGTTAGGTTGTTCAGAAATTGGCCGTTACCTGGTCCTGAGGGCGTCAGAAGACCAATGAACTCGTCCAAATGAAAACTAGTTTCGTAACCGCACGACTCGAAACACCGCGGAAACTTTGGCAATGTAAACAAGACAAACTCGTATTGCATGGACATTAAACCGAATAAGAGAAATATATTATGTAGATAATTACTGGCTGTATTGATAATTAAAAGCAAAAATTTCTGAAAGTTAAGACAGTCGTTAAAAAACAACATGCTTGGAACGTGCATATTGTACTTTCTTTTTAATTATAATAAATGCACTGTATACACAAGCCAGTATCATTCCTACGTTCTAAATTTGAATTTAAAAAATAAACATTTGACAGAATGTCGGATGATCATTGGCGCCAATTAAGAGTTGATTGAGTGCAACCATGACATCACTGGTCAGAATTTACTCAGCATTTATATATTTATTACGATTGTACATATGCGCCCTAAAAATAGTATCATCCGCTTAAATGTGTTATATACTTTCTAATATACATTACAAAGGTTAACGTTTATCTCTGAATCACATTGTCGTTGGTTAACGTTACGAAATCATATTATTTGGTAATTCAACAAAACTACTATTCGACAATTATTTCTATTCTATATATTCATATATTATATATATTCTATTACAACCTCTAGATATTAAATTAAACAAAGCTGTATATTTTTTTAATGTTTATGTTACTACACTTAGGTAACAGAAAACATTCGCGCTGTCTTAAATTGTGTAGTTTTTGATCCTGTTTAGATTTCTTTGAAATTGTTAGCATTTGTAAGTGGTTACATAGTGTGTGGTTATTTCAGAAGGAAGTTTTTCTTGAACAGACATGTTTGTTGTTGCATGTATGTATTAAAAAAATTTATAGTTAACAAGACATCATGAGGAGTTAGTGTTTTTCTCTCTCGGATATAAATAACAAGGGATAGATAACTTATCGACTACAAAATGTAAGATTTATGAAATAAGTGATAATGTTTCCGTTGATAAATTTGCTGTAAAATTTTATATACATTCATCGAAACTATATATTATATATCTCCATAATTTGGAAAAACATTAATTCTATCTTTTATATAATATAATAAATGCTTATTGGATATGCCATTGTCCTTTATTTGAATTTCCAAATTTTCTATAAAGAATTTGGGCAAAATCTAAAATAATAGTTAAAATATCTTTCATTTCAGATGCCTTGCTTGCCGATCTACAGAACTCAATAAATCCGGGACGCGTGTCGAGTCCCGGAGCTAGGACGGGATCGCCGGGAGCGAGGACCACGTCCCCCGGCAGGACGACTTCACCCGGCAGGACCGCCTCTCCAATCGGCAGAAGTTCTCCAGGACGCCTCAGTTCCCCTGGAGGAAGTCTCAGTTCTCCCACGTCGACGGGATACGGATCTATAAATGGATCCAGAAATAACACCACAGAATATAATAAGCCTAGCTCTGTAAGTATTTTAACCATATTTTCTATTATAATAAGCCAATAAACACATTTTAATGACTAGAAGACTCGTACTTGCAATAAATATTTCAATTTGAAGCCTAAGTTAAAACGTTTCTTTGCATAGATAGAAATTAAGCGGATAAAATCGTGTTAAAACAATTTCAAATTACAGTAACATATTTATCTCTGCTGAGGACCAATTCTAGGATTCATAGCATTGAACATATACTTTGACAAATGCTATATATTTAAAATTACTGGCATTCTTTCTTTGTATATATTTATAGTTGAGATTACTTTCGTTGCTAGACGTTTTGCGCTGTTAATACGTGAAGCAGGGATGAATTGCATGCGTCCGTGTTTCCGTCTATGGTACGATGAAATTTAAAAGTCCTATAAAATTTCTATTAAAAAGATATATCAAGGTACTATTATGTATTGTTCTTTTACTAATATTTTATAGTACGCGAAATATTTATATTAACGAATTTAAGTTTAAAAATAGGTTTGTTTCCATTGGACCGATTAAACGGTAAATATTGGCATAATGGGAAACACCCTTTAAATAGAAGTACGCTTGATGCACAATTATGATGATTTTATAAAATAAAAATACATATGCTAATTAAATTTTTATATACAGAGTGTTACTGAATTATTTATAGGCTCAGATTGTGGTTTTCCTATATACATTGTAACATGTGGCTGTAAAATATATTTCCAATGTTAAATGTCTGAGTTGCAATACGATAAGATGAAGATAAGAAAGACCTTATTGATTGATTAATTACTATATATCAGTATTTCATTTTACTTCTTACTAATATTATAAATAAGAATGGATGTTTGGATGTTTGTTTGAAGTTATATCCAGAAGGCGGTATGGATCTCATAGTCAAGAAGAACACATAGGCTACGTATTAAGTTATATTTTTAATACCGCTCGGACGGAGTCACGGGCGACAGATAGTAAAAAATAAAAGTAATATTTAATTCTAATAACTTGAATTTAAATGGATGTAAAATATAAATTAAATTTGTACATTAATTTATAGAAAACAACACAATCTCAAAAGAAAAGTAAAAAAAAAGAATAAAAACTTTTTTTTTGATGTCTAGCTGACGCTTGTACATTTAATTTTGTATTTATCGAAGCGGTCCTACTATGGTCATCACATTCTTCCAATAATTTATTACATGATGACTGTGTTCCATAAAGTATTGAGTATTCGCTATCTCTTTCTTACTACAGTGTAAGAGATATAAAAGTATGAACGATTTATTTAAAGTGCTTTGAAAGCTCGACCATTAAACGTTACGTCATCAACTGCGCACGCGGCTATCATTGTCGATGGTCCTTTTGTCTTTGACACGTGATTTAGTGGTGACTCGCGATTCCACAACAATTTCTTGCGTTGAATCCTAATAAGTAGATACTCCCTAACTATTAGTTTTAACTCTAAACACACTTGTGAGGTGACAAAATGTTACCTTATTCATTCTCAGAGACAATATTATGTAAAATAATTTCACGGTAATATTGAATACTAATCGTACAACTTCGTTGTGGGTTTTGTTCTTTTTTATAAACTACTAGCTTTTGCCCGCGATTTTGTCTGCGCGGAATAAAAAGAAACACTTCATAAGCCCGTTCTTCAGACTATTTCTACATATATAGCAAATTTCAGCGAGTTCCGTTAACCGTTCTGGAGATACCTTCTAACCAAACATCCATCCAAACATGCAAATCCATCCAAATTTCCAATATTAGATTCGTTGTACTTTTTCAACCCAAGTCTGGTCACTAAGAAAAATTGTGGGACTAAGATTTGTCAAGTCTGTGATAAAAAAACAGACAGATAACAGACTATAAAAATGCGTTTAGGGATTCTATCTAAAAGATCCTCATTAAAAATTAAAACTACGCAACTATCTTGGTTGGATGAATCAGTGCTCACCAATGACTCACAAGCACCACATGTAAATCACAAAACCACAAGAGAATCTGGTATGCAACAAACATAAACTTTCCCTCTCAATAGATCGTTTAAGAATGAAAATAACATTTATTTTCTTAAAATAAATTCAAGGAAATCTAATGTTATTTATTTTATCCATTAAAAGCTAAAACAACTATGACATTTAAATCTCCATTGATTAATATGTTTTAAACTAGATTAACGAACTAATAAATACCATAGAAGTATCATTAACTAGCTGTCGCCTACAACTCCGTCCGCGCGAAAAAAAAATGTAGCCTATGTGGTCTTCTAGACTATGTTCTACATTTGTGCCAAATTTCAGCCAGATCCGTCAGCTGTTCTGGAGATACCTTCAAACAAACATCCATCCATCCATCTAAAGATTCGCATTTATAATATTAGTAAGATTAGTAAGAGTTATCCTAGAACTTTGACTATTTTAACGATGGTACTGTTTTGGTCGTGTCATATTTATATATCAAAAAGCTGTACAGACATACAAAACATTTCTTTATAAACGTAGTATGATCTCATCTCAATACTAATACGTCGATGACGAGATGAATTTAAACTTTGTTTGATTTCAATTCTAAGAATCGTGTCAAACTGCTTAAATTGTAATTAATGATAACCTTCAGCTTAACGGTAACCTTATTACGAAGAAACTGATAGCAATCGTTGTCAACATGTATCTAGTTTTTTTGCTTACGGCCAATAAAGATTATGAACGATTTTTTGTGTTACTAGCCGTGGGTTTCCGATACCAAATTCTTTATATAAAACATATCGTCATCCCTGTCATTATCTTTGATAAAACAGAGATAACAATATGTTTTAATCGGAGATTTTGGACTCAGAAACCCACGGTGAAACAGTTTGGTACTGCCCACGGATTAGTAGTAGATTGCTTGTTTAATTTCTAGTGTTATTGTTCCCAGTATCCGTATAGTCGTTTGACGTTTGCTTTTAAAAATTGTGGCGTCCAATTTTGAGCTTTATTCTCTTTACCATTTTGGCTGAAAATCAAATGCGCGTAAAATCGTGCAAAGATTTTATTTTTACTTTCATTGATATCCACGCCATCTATTCGTACGCGATATTACTCAATACCACAGCCGCATATGTTACGAATTGGACAACATCCAACTTTTATTGCTTCATCTATTACGCAATAGATGTCGCTATTCAGAAAACTTGTGAAAACAAGAAAAATTTCATTTATACAATCTGAAATAACTTTTTTTTTTTAATTTACTAGAAATGTCAATTGTTTGAATATAAAATTAATATTTTGTTTAGTCATGAACATTAAGTCCCTACCCGACTATTAGTTAACTTTAGTTAGTATTTTTCTTCGTTTTTAACGTAGTAAAAATATTATATTTATGTAAGATAAATAAAATCTGTAAAACATTTCAATAACGACTATTATGAAGGTCGATTGAGCTATCGAAGTATATTTGGAGTCTAAACTGCGGACTAGAAATCTGGTTAGTCTAAAATCAATGACTCCTACTTCTCAGACGACTTTAAACCATTGTGGTTTATTATTTCAAACCAAAAAATTATTGCTACATTTGAAATTTTCAGTAGTCCTTGTGTATTTGCATGAAAAAGAACGCTAGTTTAAAAGTACAATGTTTTAAGTATCGATTGCTGTGAGATTCATGTCACCTGCGGAACCTACAACTGCCGTAGTTCCCGTGGCCTACTTTATTGATGTTAAATATTTACAATTAAATCGGCCATACTTCACTACTATCAGTTTTGTAAATTATATTACCAAAGTCCAAAGCAATATTATAATCAAACTTCTTATACACGAATTAATCATACTAATATTGTAATTGCGAATGTTTGGATGGTTCTTTGGATGTTAGTTAGAAGGTATTTTCAGAACGGCTGCATAGATTTTACTGTAAGTTTAGCATATACATAGGACATAGTTTGGAAGAACACATAGGCTACTAATTATTGGCTTTTTTATCTCGCGGACGGAGTCGCGGGCCCCAGCTAGTGTGTTTTGAAGATAATCATACTAATAAACCTTTTCCGATTTGTATTTTTGGACATTATTAGTTAGAATCCTTTGACGCGAATGACGTGCTTTCGTTAGAAAGTCCAGTGTCAGAATGAATAGTGAGAGGACACAAACGTCGACATTTTAGTAAGATTAGTGTTGGGTCAATACACTGCCACATTTTCGGATTTTCTTCCTAACAGTTTGAAGCGGCACAATATTGAAATACTTAAATACTTTTTTGTTACAGCCCACATACCAGAATACGTCGACCTTCCACGAGAAGTCAGTACCAAAGTACAACACAAATCAGAGCTATGGCGGCCACTCACCAGGGTACCAGACGACAGGCTACGGCAGGACTAGGGGAAACCTTTCAGAACTTGATACCCTACTGGATGACTTGAGCAATGCGCGTTACGGAAATTATGTTGAGAAAACTACATATAATGAGAGAAATGGTGAGTGAATTATTTATTAAGTGTGTTGTGTTACAGAGTAATTAATTTTATTATAATACTACTACCAGTCGCCCACGACTTTGTCTGAAAAAACTTAGAAGCCTATGTGTTCTTCCAGACTATTCTACATTAATGCCAAATTACAGCAAGATCCATACAGCTGTTCCGGAGTTACTTACAAACATCCATCCATCCAAACATTTGCGTTTATAATATTAGTAAAATAGATTAGACTTATAGGTAGAGAAATTCAATATCTTTAAATTATCTTTCAAATACATTCGTAATGAATTGCACTTTTCTTAGTACTTCAAAAGATAGATAATTTAAAGTGAAATATCGATCATTTTAACGGAAAACTATTACTGAAATCATAAAAGGTCAATGAACTTTTAGCTGGATCTGTTTTGTTTCAACAATCTATATAATAACGATCGATATACTATGGAATGCAATTGCGTATTATTTTACCGATGTTCTATTCGTCTGTCTAGACAGTGTAACATGCATGACGAATGTAAACTAACCAGATACATTCAACAAATGTGTCAATAGACAACACGTACTTGTCACCGTTGGGACGAACGAATGCATAGAATCAATCGACTCAATGATAAAAAAAAAACATTGAGCCGTTCGGCCGAAAGTAAAACACCGAACGCTTGCACTACTAAAACGATTAAAATATTTAACGAAAATTTCAAAACAATATCATTAAAATATGCTGTCTTCCTGTAATAAATTATTTCGTCTAGTAATGAATAAAACTAACAAATGCGATCTAATTTCAATTACCGTGTAATCATCAGCCCGTCTGTCGTCGTGATATTTCTGCCAACGCTAATTGATCCAATGGGAGATTAATGATCCAGTTACCCGTCGGGTTATATCCGTTAAAATCATGTCACGGACTTAATACGACTGAAAAGACAACTGACGATCTTATAGTAAGACGACTTAAATTAAAGTAGATGTAAAGTTATAATTCACTGCAATGTACTAAACTACTGGTTCCCAAACTTATTTTGTCTACTGCCAACTTTGAGAATAAATATTTTTTTAGCGACCCCATATTAGAGTTTAAGCAATCTTTTAATCCATATTAGTTGATGTTCACAAGTTGTTGTTGAGAGTCGAGAGCTCATGCAGTCGTTGTCTAAGAGGCCTCCTAGCTAAATAAAATTACAAAAAACCCCCCAGGCCTCTACACAAAGCCCCCATTTTCTTTCTGGGTCTCTTACCGCCCCCTTGAGACCTGCAGCGCCCACAAGGGGGCGTTATCGCCCACTGTGGGAAAGACTGTACTAAACAAATCAAAGAATAAAATTATCAAATTAACTGCCAATTAGGTACACCTATATTGCTGATAAGTCTCTGATAAATTTCAACCATACTGCAATCCTAAAGTTTACTACATATGTACTATATGCAGAGTGAACTATAGTCTATTCAAAACAAAAATAAGATATAATAAAGCCCATTGCGATAGCGAAATGTTGTCTTTGGCACAGAGTATTTCCCATCCAACAGAAATAAACGCCGACGCCGGATTTCAGTCGGCACAAATTGTTTAGCTTCCGATTTAATGCTATATCCATCCTTGTGTTCACTTTGAAGAAATTTTTATGTGCCAATTGATATGTTTAGTCTGTTATCATTTTTTTTTGTTACGGCCATGAAATTGATACGGTTAAAAGCTAGTTGTAACAATATGAAGATCTTTTTGAAGCGTCTATTATCATTCTCGGGAGAATTTCAAACGTATAGATTCTTAGTCATAAAGTAAGGTAAATGACGTTCTATCTTAAATTTAGTTTATAAACTATCGTATATATATATATAATCCATTGCTGGTTAGTCTCGGTAAAACTCGAGAAAGGCTGAACGGATTTTTCTTCTCTTAGTCTTGAAATGTTTGGAGGTTTAGAGAAGGTTGAAAAGGTGAGAAATGTTTAAATAATTGCCGGGTACTAATTATGTTTTTTTTTCATTCCACGCGGACGGAGTCGCGGGCGATAACTAGTTAGAAATAAAAAGACCTATCGAAATATGATCTAAGTTTTATTCTATCATTTTCTCGACTTATCTTCTAGCTTTGGCTTAAAATGTTGTATCTGCAGTGAATAATACATAATATCCTTATTTATTGGTAGGATTTCGTTGCTGCGATGTCATGTAATGTAACATGAAGTAATGTGATTTATTTAAATTGGCAACATATACTCTATCACATTTAAATTTCTTAAAGATGTTAAAATAATATAAAGACTCGTCCTCGTTAACGTTGTCGTCATATTTTTCATATAATTTTAAATCTTATCCTAGTTGTGATTAGAAGCGATATAAATATTTCTTTGGTATACAAGGTTATCTCTGCCGAAAATGTAGAAAAAAATCTAGTTATGTCTGTTTTTTTTTCAAATAATATGAGGTATTAGAATTAATTCTATGTTAGCTTTATATTAATTATCTGTTTCATGTTTTGTCCTAATTAAACTTATTGTGGCAATGATTTGACTGAAGGGTAAAGCGTAACGACTATGTCGTTTAATTATTGTAAACTTGGCAACATAAAGCCGTCTAAATAAAGCGTGGATGATGTACGAGACATGTTGCACAACGGACAATCATTTCCAGCGATGATCGATCGTGTCGGCCAAGATCTGAAGCCAAAACTTAAATTGTATTCTCAGACATAATAACCATAATGAAAATGCTCTATTTTGTATACTACTCTACTCTATGGTTAGGTGTTTGCTAAACCACAAACTCAGCATCATAAAAATATATTGCCACTATCTCGCTATCTTCCTCATTTCCTTTAAATAAGAAGGAACAACTGATATTTCAATTATTTCGTCTTGAAATCACTTGTTCCAATGTTTCAGCGAAGTTGTTTAGAAACTTTAGCTGTTAAAACTCGTAGTATATTTTGGCAATGAAGCCAGAATGTCCGGCACCACCTGTCTCCGTTCTTCCCGTAGATAAACTAACAATTTGTATTGTCTTGACATAATAATTAATGCGTGAACAAGAACGTATTTAGTGTTGACGCCATCCTCTTTAATTTCATCCTTTTTAATATATTTCACAAGACGTTTAAAATAAGTTTGAAGGTTTTCATGATTGAACTTATTTTATTCATATTAACAACTTTTAAAGATGAAATACAAATCAATAAGATGTGGTTATTCTTTTAAATAATAAACTAGATGTTGCACGCGACTCTGCCACCACAGTTTAAAAAAAAACTTAATTACTTCTAAGTCCACGTTGAACATCTAGGTCAATTTCAGTGTAACATACATACATCCATACATCCATCTAAACTTTCGCATTTATAATATTAGTGAGACAAGTTTGATAACATTAAGTGAAACGTAAATTAACCTATTTTTGCGATATATTATATCACTTCATTGCATTTATTATTTGTTGCAGAAGGATATTCGAGAGCAAACGGCGCGACCAGTCCAGCGTCATCCCGGCCCACAGTCGACTCCCTTCTCGATCAACTCAGCACTGACGTACCTAATGGGTATGTATTAAATCTTACCACCAACTTACGTCTTAGGAGGTGGTAGTAAAAGTATCCTTACTGCCACTCTCAAATATATTCCAGACTACTGCTATTTCTGTGTATGAAAGATACCTCAGAAGAGCCGTGGGTTTCTGACTTCTAAATCTCTGTATAAAACTGTCATCCTTGTCTTTATCTTTGACAACACAGAGATACAATTATTCGGAGATTCTGGACTCAGAAACCCATGGTAAGAGATTCTCTTAGATATTCTAAATTTAAATTTATTTGTGTTGTCTTTTAAAGTAGAATAAGGACAAGTTCACTTTTATGCCTAAAACATTGGTTACGAAACCCTTCTTTAGTAATTCACCTTAACATGTATGCGTAACCTAAATTAAAGTTTGGATGTAAGAAACTGGGGTATCAAAGATAAAGTTTCTTAAGTTGACACGAGTATCTGCACAGTTTTAAAATTTAATATTGAATATCAGAAAGATGCCTATCGTTATGTATACTTTTTTATGTCAAAATTTACTGTGAATGTGTGTGCGTTTTTGGATGTTTGTTAAATATGCCTCTGGGAGTCCATCGCATATTCTATCCATATCAATTTAAAAAGATTTTTCTATTTAAAGCAATATCTATGATATTATTTACTATTGGCACGGACGAAAAATATTAATTTCTATCAGATATCTCATTGTGGCATAAACATATTTTGGAGCATTAGCAGCCGCGTCGTCGACGTGCCGTGTGAAAATCGACAGATATTTCTGTGGGTACTTCAAAATAGATCGGCGATACGTCACGGCCTACCCGCCTCTGTTGTTAATGATGGCCTGCGCCCTGCCTATATTATTTATAGCATACACTGATCGATAAATTTTATTCGTCGAGTTTTAGTTTTCGAAGAAAAAGGTTTTATTAAGATTTACATCGTTTTATAATTATGCTTTTTAATTGTTATGATAGGCCAGTTTGAAACTTCTGGCAAATCATTCATAACTAGCAGTTGCCCGCGACTTTGTCCGCGCCATTAACAACTAGTAATAAACATGATGAACGAAAACATCACTCAGATATAGTGTAGCTTCCCAAAAGTGAACGACTTCAAATTGGTTCATTAGTTTCGGAGCCTATTCAATGCAAACAAACGAACAATCAAATCTTTCTTCTTCATAATATCAGTAAATATAAAGAATATCTACTGAAGTAGGACAAGGTCTGCAGAAGAGATTCATAGAATTTTAGATTTGCAAGAAAGTAAATTTGTTATATATGTAGTTACAAAAGTAAATTGTAATTATGGGTTCTAAGAAATATCTATTTTAATAATTTCAAGGGCTAGGTTTACTGTCTACATTAAAATATATTGATTTATGATTTCCTTGTAGGCGTGCGTGTTATTACGTTGTAAAATTATTACGACTATGGTTGTTTATTTTAAAATTTGACCGAGACTATAAAATTGTTTGAATATTATTTGTTGATTTTGGGTCTTATAGAAAACTTCATATAAAACTCTAAATAAGGTAACTAATAAAAATCCATAATTTTGACAGTTACTTTAACTTACGTTTTAACAGTCGATACCTGTACAAAGCCGTGGTCGGTGGCTCAAGGATTAAGGCACTTGACTTGTAATTCTAGGTTCGAATCTCGTCTATGTACCAATGTGATTTTTGATATACATTTATCCGACGTTCTTACGGTGAAAGAACACATCGTGATGCAACCTGCACATATTTGCAATGAAATTTCAAAGTCAACCTACACTGGACCAGCGCGATGGAATATGGTCTAGTCACCCCTAACTTATAGGCTCCGAGCCCCTTAGTTAGGACTTATAGAGAGCTGATGACGATCTGTACAAAACCGTATTTTCATCCTGATTATATTAAAAAAAAAACTGTTTAAAATAACATCTAAAATAAACAATGACCATAATCTATGTTATCTACTCGTATGTTGTATTGATCGCAGTTGGCGGCCGCGTTTCTTCCGCGTCGTAATTGGCATTTATAACTATCGCACGACACCTGTTGACACATTTATATTCAAACTCGTTATTATTTATTTGATGTATTAAGATTTATTATTTTGTAATAATATCGAAATAGTGCCCGTCGTTTGGCAATTTTGGTTTTCAAAATGTAACGGAAGGACTTGACCAAATTAGAAAGGAAAACTAGAAAATGTAATAAAACTTTTTTCAAATCGATGTTATAATTAACATATCTACTGTTGAGATTTTATCTTTTTAATATTCAACCGCACGAAAAAAAGAAACGTAAACTAACAGCTGCATTTGTTTGTGAATGTAAAAATCTGTCAAAGCTTGAGAGTGAATGATATAAATATTTTGCACACATCACTACGCCTGTGTCGTGTGCGTTTTGTTTTGGATGGCTTGTCGCGCGGCAGACGCGACCGCGTTGTTTGACTTGGCGCCAATTTTAATTGTTTGACAGCTAACAATTTGACGTGTCGCGTTCATTTTCGCGAGCTTCGGTCATCCGTCGTCATTCGTCGGGTAATGAACCAGACAACCTTGGGTCTGTAGGCCCTTAATATATTCTTCCGCATCACACAAACTATTTAAAAAATAAGTAACAAGGAAAATGACAAAACGCGAAAAACATATTTGCTCTTATGTTTCTTGTGTTTTCTCTTTCTCCCGCTTTAAAAAGTTCTAATGTGATAAAAGTATTTATAGAATTATTATATAAGAAAGTCTGAAAATATCAGCGTAAGTGTTAAAAAATAAGGAGGAATCTCTTGAAGTTTTAACGAGTGGAAGCCAAGATAATATGAAAACGTATGAAATAAAATGTTATTAGAAGTTTCTAATGAAATTTGTGAGTGGAGGACATCAAGTTTATTATAGTATTCAAGGAGGTTATTGAATCATCTTCATGAACTTGTCAGTCTACTACTGGATAGGCCTGCCCAAATGCCTTTCTCAATATAAAGTTCTCCGCTTTCTGATAAACCGTCCGTATTAGATCGAAGACGCACCAAGCCTTCGATTCCTATGTGTGTCTTTCATTCTAGGATTTTCTCCCCAACAAATGCAAAATAATAAGTCGCACACGTGTCTAATATATTGCAGATGTAACTGTTTTAAATAAAGCAAACGTGAATATATTCTAATGCGTCTACAATAACAATGTTTAGTTCATGCTTTATTTTAGCATAGGATTAGCAAGCTTCAGCTCATAATTGATCACTACGACGTCCCACACAGTTTTCTTATATATGCGATCTAAAGATTTGTTATCTGCGAAAGAAATATACATTATTAAGACTAATGATAAAGTATACTATATGTTAAAAAATCTTTTTTATTAATTAGTATTAATATAAACATTCACCGTAATGTATTTGTTTTGCTTTTGTACAAGCACACTGACTATCGTACTGACGTATCGACTTAATTGTCCTTTAAGGGTTTCAGTTTAGATTTACTTTTTTTATATCATAAGGTGGCAAACGAGCGAGCGGCCACCTGAAATCGCTGATAAAGCGAAGTGATTGTTGCCCATAGACATACGCAATTGCATATGCGTTGCCTACCTTTAATCGACGGAGGAGAGGATGCACAGAAAGAAAATATATTCCCTTTCCATGCATCCTCTTATCCGGAAAGTCCACTTCCACTTCCAATCCTTTCTTTATAAGAAACAAGGTGGGATGGGAAAGAGGACTAAATTAGGCCTCCTTGACGCAAATAAGATTTCTCATACACAATCCACACTTAGCAACTTTACCTTCTCTGAGTGCAGTAATTAATTGTTTGTATATTGTTATAGTCGCGCATCAGTATCACCTGTCCCGCCTTCGCCGGTGGGATCTGCCGCGGGCACATTGCCGCGGCCAGGCACCAAGCAGGTGACGGTGACCGTACAGGAGACGGTGGTGGAGCCCGCGCAGGCGCAGCACCAGCCGCCGCCAACTCTCGCGCCGAGGCACCACCACCATGCCTCCAGTGCTACCAAGGAGCTGGATGATCTGATGGCATCGCTGTCCGATTTTAAAGTAAGTGCATCTTGTATTTATAAGTTTGGCTTGTACTACGTTAACAAATGCTAAGAAATTTGCAACATTAACTTACCCTCAAATGTGGGTAATGTTAAATCTTACTTCTTACTAATATTATAGATGCGCATGATAACATGGATGGATGGATGGATGTTTGTTTGAAGGTATCTTCGGAACGATTTAACAGGTCTGGCTGAAATTTGGAACAGATGTAGAACATATTTTGGAAGAATACATAGGTAACTTATTAAGTTTTTTTTTAATAGTCGACAGCTAGTTTTAATCTAAGTCTTATAGTTTATTAAATAATATTCAAATGATAACGGAACGTTATTTATTTATGAAATGTCTAATGAGATCATGACGCGCGAGTGTGATTGTATGTCCACTGTTTATACAGCAAAATTCAATTTGATTTATATAAAACATTTTGTAACAAGACGACAGATTTCAATAACCAAGGCCGCAGATAGCTGCCAAGACGACACTCGACCTGATAGGCAGGACTTTGTCTATTTTATGCGGCAGTTATGTACGCCTGATGTTTCTTAACCTAAATTGCATTCATAAATCACATTTGTATTTACTCCACGGTTCTCTATTTTCATTTAAATAAACGGACTCCAGTGTAAACATTCAAGTGAGTCATCATCGCTGCAAGCAATACGATATGCAGAAATAACGATAAACTCGACTCCCCTATTAGCAGCACGCCCAGCCATTCTTAATTAAGCGTGAAGGGCTCGATTTCTAATTAGGACAATGGACAAGGTCACTAACGTGTCCTTGAAAAGAAACATCAAACTACTTCCCCCGTTTTAAAGCTTAAAATCGTTCGCCATCGGAGCCGGCTCGGCACACTGCACCACCGAACATCCGATTTTCCGTTTATTATAATATTTACAAGGCGCCTTTCTTGGTCGAACGCTATTTCCAGCCGCAAGAACGGTTACTCCAGCGCCGCCGTCTCCCTCGCGCCCGCGCGCTGGTTCTAAAGATAGGTCGCACGGTTACATCACAGGCGTAGTGGGGCCGCCAGCATATAATATTAGAGTACATAGGCAAACATTTCACTCGGACCGCATTCGCTCCACTCCGCTGCCACCGACCGGTATCTTTGCTGTACGTCTTTGGATCTCGCATCGATAACATTGAACTTTAAAAAAAAGCAGAAGTAAATAAATCATACCGTTCCTGTAGGTTAGCGGTTCACCGACAGAGAGCGGCGCACACGTGTACCGAGAGAAGCGCGCGTGGCAGGAGCAGTACCGCACCAATCCGCGACAGCCGGAGTCCGCCTCGCTAGAGCATATGCTCGGCTCCCTGCGGGCAGACATGAGCCGCCAAGGAGTACAGACCCCCCAGAAGGGATGCTGCAACGCCTGCGAGAAACCCATCGTCGGACAGGTCCTCATCACTTAATATTCCTGGGATTACGTGAATAGTGAAACTGGACATACCAAGTTTGGTCGATGAGAGTGATTGTAATCGTTATTTGTGTGCAGGTGATCACCGCGCTGGGCCGCACCTGGCATCCTGAGCACTTCACCTGCGCTCACTGCAACCAGGAGCTCGGCACCAGGAACTTCTTCGAGCGCGACGGCAGGCCGTACTGCGAACCGGACTATCATAACCTCTTCTCGCCGAGATGCGCGTATTGCAATGGCCCCATTCTAGATGTTAGTTGCGATCGAAGAAATGTATAAGAACAATAGGTTCCATTTTCACAATTCGTTTTCTATGCAAATATGTTTATTTATGTTCACAGAAATGCGTGACCGCTCTGGAGAAGACGTGGCACACTGAGCACTTCTTCTGCGCACAATGCGGTCAGCAGTTCGGGGAGGAAGGGTTCCACGAGCGGGACGGCAAGCCCTACTGCCGCGCTGACTACTTCGACATGTTCGCGCCCAAGTGTGGCGGCTGCAGCAAGCCCATCATGGAGAACTACATCTCCGCACTCAACACTCAGTGGCATCCCGATTGCTTTGTCTGCAAGGTCAGTACCAGTCTTCATTACCTCACGATAGATGACGGCGCCGACATGGTTTTATGACAGGTGTAGTATTATTACATTTTTCAGCAGCACATCTACGCCAGGTCAAGTATACAGTACCTACGTATTATAACTGAACAAGTTAATTGCATATGCAATGTGTAAAATAAGGTTTCCATCTCACAGGATTGTCAAAATGCAGTTAAAGGAAAATCATTTTATGCTATGGAAGGAAAGCCGGTATGCCCAAAATGCGCCGGCGTCGATGAGGAAGAATAAAGAATGCCTTCTACCCTTCTCTAAAACGAATGCCCTCCCCAATTTCTCTTTCAGCTATGCTCGCCGTATCGGCGCAACGACGTATGATACTCACACAAACACAGAAATAATTCTATTACAAAAAGTAACATAAATCTAGTCTAGTGTACTTAATAGGAAATAATAAATTATGTAATATATTTTATTAACTTATTTGTAATGTTAAGATTTATAATAAAGATGAAAAAAAAAATAAAAAAAACAAACAAAATAAAAAATAATAATTGAAAATGACAGATGACATTTGAAAGCGCGGGATTTTGCGCGCGCGACGTGTTGACCGCAAGGGTGACCGTTTGTCGCGTCAAGGCCGCGGCCGTCCGTGGCATTGACCTTGCGTTATGTCTAGGATGGTGGAAAATTAAGAAAATACGCAAATAGGGTCAAGTGCCGTGTAGAGTTTCATCAGTTCTATTTAAAGGCGTCGCTAGTGACGCGGCGACGTCCGCAGCCGCGCTGACGACTAGAATCAGGCCGCCATGTTTATGGGCCATTGGATCAAACGGTATTTTTATCGCATTGCACTCAAATAATAAGTTGCTATGCGAAGAATAGTAGAAGGAAAACAAAAATCTAGTTAACACAAAACATATCTTTTTAAGATAACATCATTGCTTTAAATATTATAATTATACTTTAAAAATGGACATTAAAACACAGCCGTACATTCTTATTGTAGTCAATAGGTTATATTATCCGATAATCGTACACTTTTATTTACATTTTTATTAATGTAACAAGAAATCCATTTCTTTAAAAAATTTAATAAACGGTGCGATTGCGGCGGTCAGATACCAGTAAAAATTGAGTATTCATCATGTAGAGTCATTTTAATTAAATGACTATTTTATTAATTCATTTGCATATTGATTGAATAATCAGCTGTGCAGCGTGGTAGCCGCCATGCCGAATAATGGTATAGAGTTATGAAGCCTAGATTTGTGTTACAAAAATCTTTTTTCACTTTTTACACAAATTTATATATTTTATAGACATTAAAAAAATTGTTGTTTAGACAATATAGTTTGTGTCAAACTTTCTGTTAGACTCTTAAGCTTATTATTAATAAGACAAAGGTAACCTTTACGTATAGACATGTCATTTTTCTAATGAAACGTTAAATGTGGTCATATACGTGCCATCAAATAGATTTGACTTTGTTATTATTGGGAACATGTCGTATCGTAGAAATCTCTCGCGAACGCTAACTTTTTTTTTTATCGGGGGGGAAATCTTCGTAAGATACCCTGCCTTTTGAGGGAAAGACAGGGTTATGTGAGATTCTTACTCAATAAAACCCCCTCGGTGGCCAACCTCAAGTGCGACTGCGAGGGTCCCGGGATCTCCAAAGGAACGCACCGGAACGCTAGCTAGGAACGATCCTCAACTACTTTTAAATACCTAAAAAATTATGTGATCATTACACAAAATATTGTGTTGCGTGCCATTGGTTGGCCATCTCTGTACTAGGTACACTATTTGACCATATGAAATGTAATATAAATTCTACATTTCCAGGAATGCCGCGAACCATTCCACGGCGGGTCGTTCTTCGAGCACGAAGGGCAGCCATATTGCGAGACTCATTACCACGGCAAGCGCGGTTCGCTGTGCGCCGGCTGCCACAAGCCCATCGCCGGCCGCTGCATCACCGCCATGTTCAGGAAGTTCCATCCAGAACATTTCGTATGCGCATTCTGTCTACGACAATTAAATAAAGGCACTTTCAAAGAACAAAACGACAAGCCATACTGCCATGCTTGCTTTGACAAGCTCTTTGGTTAAGATTCTAGATTATTATTTTTGTCTATGGAAATTGCAAACTGTCAAAGTGACATTTTATTAAATGAAAAATCACAAATATCAAACCGAATGCAATGTAAATATATAATGAATGTATGATTTTGGAGAATATTAGAATAAACTAAAAAGTTTGTAATTTTAAATTTTGACATACTGTTATAGGCTCGAACTTTTAATGTATGTACTTTTTTCTTTAAAACCAGTATACAAAGGTTTCATATGAGATTAAACTTGAAAAACGGTGCGATAAATTTTTACGACCTAGAACTTAATTTCTTGGATATTGACATTTTTAAGAACTACTTTATATAATTGTATTTATTTACCGCTCAAACTTTCTCTAAACGATTCCTTTTACAAAACATAATAGCAAGTATTCATTATTAAAAAATATATTACTTCATAGATTTGTAAAAAAAATCCCTTTACAATTACATATTCTAGTGAACTGTGACTAAAAGGTGTATGTGATGAAAATTATAGTGTTGGTTCTACAAAATAGTTTCGAAAAAAAAATATGTAAAAATGTGCTACACGAACGAAAATGTCACAGACATTTATTCGATCTAGGTTATGTTTAAGTCTATGAGATTGTTGACTCAGTACTGCCACAAATGTATCAATTTATATTTAAACAAAAGAATAAAAAAATATTTTTTTTGACATTTTCGAAATTTGAATAAATTATTAAGCTGTCAGTTCTTCCCGCATTTTTTTTAAATTAAATCTTTTACTCTAGACAAAGAGCAGAAACAACATTGATATTATCATATGATAAAATTATTTAACAATTTTTGTAAAATTGTTATATTTTTGTGGTAGTATTGTTTAATTTATTAACAGAATAAATTTTAAGCGACGATAATTATTTAATATAAGCTTAAAGTGAATTGACGTTGTATGCTTCATTGATAGATATATAAACTACAGGTAGCACAAAATTGAGGAGCTAAAAACCCTCGGACGAATTTTGTTGGGATAACTTCCCTCAGTGTTGACATTTACAATAAAAAATGAGATTCATTAGACGACAAACTTGTATGGAACACTCCAACTATAGTTTATACATCTATGGCTTTATTCAATAACTGTATTTAAAGACGACCGAATATGTAAGAATGGAAGAGCGTTAGGATTAAGATGAATTTTGGAATATTATGTTATATAATAAAAAGATAAAAGGAAAATATTAAATAGAATTATTAGAGAAAGGAGAAAAGCACGCACTGTTACAAGAATATATTTACAACAACTGATGGTTTTAAAAATAAAGAAAAAGGAAGAAAAAACATATACAGTTCTAAATTCAAAAATAACAATTAAGAATAAAAAAGTGTAAAAAGTTCCGTATCTGTCGGCAACATGCCCGCCCCCTGGTGTCAAAGACAAAACAAAACAAAACTAAAGAATACCATGTAAACATAAAATAAAGGGTAGCCGACAAATGGAACAAACACAAATATAAAAAAGACATAAGAGACAAGGAACATACAATTAGATTATAAAAGACTGCACTGCACGAGGAGCTCCCACGCTCCGCTCATAAATGGTGCCGCAGGCACAATGAAGATGAGAAGTCTGCCAAGGCCTCAAGGATACGATTCACACCGACGAATGAAGTTCCGTTGTCCGAACATACTGTAGATGGAGCTAGTCTTCTCGCATAAATCTTTTGAGGGCATAATTGTGATATCTGAAGATTGGATTACTGCCAGATGTACAGCTCACACGGAGAGACACGTGAAGAGAGCGCCACTCTGCTTTTCTGAACGGCGGCCAATAGACGCGGTGACTGGTCCAAAGTGATCCAACCCAATGCAGGTAAATGGTTCGGAGTGGTGAGCTAGCTTCTCTGAGGGAAGATCTCCGGCCGGTGGAATGTATGGTCGACCCTTGTTGATGTTGCAGGTGACGTAGCCATCGGAGATACCACGAACAGCAGGCCTACTGCATAGACACAGCAGGATTGATTCCGGATCCAATTCGAATGATAGTCGTCTTAAACGATTTCGAGCTGGCAAATTCGAACTTCCACGTAAGGCCAGGGCGTACTCTTGTTCAAAACTATTGAGCTGGGAGCGCAGTAATAGGAGGCGGTTTGTTTCTTTAGCGTCTGTAGCAGTAAATTATGTTCTTGAATGAGAAAGAAGGCTTCGACCTTGATATTTACTTAGAGCTAACTTAAATTGATACGAATAATTACAAGCAAAGGCGAATCAAACTACCACAACGATTTACAAAAGCAGTAACCAGAGAAGGCATTTGGATAGGAGAAGGTATTGGATTCAAACGAGTGCATTCAACTGCATCCGCGGAAGGACGAGCACGAAGCTGTCTTAAAACCGTTAAGCTATCCGTCCAATAAAATACCGTCTCAGGTTTACGTTCGCGTGCTTCTAAGGTGGATGTTGCAAACCGCGCTGCGACTAGGGCAGCTTGCAACTCGTGCCTTGGAATAGACTGGGCCTTAACAGGAGCTAACCGAACCTTACCTCCGATTAGACTAAGCGCTACACTTCCGTCAGTATATTCGAATCGCAAATAAGAAACGCAAGCGTAAGCCAACGCCAGATGAAAACGATTGAAAAAGCAACTGATCCATTCGGAGCTAAGAGTTATAGGTAGTTTAGAGTCCCAGTCGATACCCAGTTTCCAGGTTCGTTGAAAAATAACGCGATCTTTAACCACTATAGATGTTAATAAACGGAGTGGTTGATATGCGCGCATTAAGAACGCTAAAACAGAGCGTTTACAAA